>NC_037684.1:46561938-46691664 GCF_003255815.1 Theropithecus gelada | reverse complement strand
GCCTCCCGGGTTCCCGCCATTCTCCTGCCTCAGCCTCCCGAGTAGCTGGGACTACAGGCGCCCACAACCGCGCCCGGCTAATTTTTTGTATTTTTAGTAGAGACGAGGTTTCACCGTGGTCTCGATCTCCTGACCTTGTGATCCGCCCGCCTCGGCCTCCCAAAGTGCTGGGATTACAGGCGTGAGCCACCGCGCCCTGCCAATTTTTTAATTTTTTATAGAGATGGGAGTCCTGCTTTGTTGCCCATGCTGGTCTTACACTCCTGGGCTCAAGCAGTCCTCCCACCTTGGCCTCTGAAAATGCTGGGATTACAGGTGTGAGCCACTGCACCTGGCCTGGACCTAGACTTTTTGGGTAGCCAGTTCGATTTACTGCAGAAGGTATTTTGAATAAGCAAAAACTATGAATGCAAGCCCCATTGTTTGTGTGCCAAACTAATGATGACCCACTAGGAGAAGGGATTTCATCCATGTGACACCCACCACACACCTCTGCTGGCCAGGCACCTAGAGGTGGGATGGGAAGCCCTGGTGGAGGAGGAGAGAAGCTGGGGTGATGGAGGGAGGAGTCTTAGCCAAGAGTCTCCTTCATGTTCATCCCTCATCAATTAACTCTTGCAGGCCACCAGAGTAGCAGAAAGATCTTTGGGCTGTATCCCCAGGGCTCTCATGATTTTAAAAATCATCCCCAGGCTGGGCGCAGTGGCTCATTCCTGTAATCCCAGCACTTTGGGAGGATGAGGCAGGCAGATCACCTGAGGTCAGGAGTTCGAGACCAGCCTGGCCAATATGGCGAAACCCTGTCTCTACTAAAAGTACAAAAATTAGCTGGGTGTGGTGGTGTGGACCTATAATCTCAGCTACTCGGGAGGCTGAGGCAGGAGAATTGTTTGAACCCGGGAGGCAGAGGTTGCAGTGAGCCAGGATCACGCCATTGCACTCCAGCCTGGGCAATAGAACAAGACTCTGTCTCAAAAAAAGAAAAAAAAAAAAGAAAAAAATGCATCCTCTAAGCAGCCCCCGTCCAGTCTTCCCCTGACCATCCCTCAGAGAGCCATGTACAGTTCTCAGAGCCCTGCGGTGGCTCTGCTACCTTCACGATCACTCCCCCAAAGAGCTGGCCCCAGCAGGCCTCCCAGAGTTGGGTCCCTTCTCAGCTCTTCAGCCTCATTGCCCCCATTCCCCCTCTTTACCCCCACTTCTGCCAAACCAAACCCTTGAGCGCTTCCTCAGTCTGCACATTGCTCCATGCCCCAACCTTCATATTGCTGGCCTTCTTCCAGAACATGCTCTCCCCATCATCATGGCTCTCCGTTAAGAGTGCTCCCTGCCACCCCTTCCTGCCCTGCTGGGTCCCTTGTGCCTCCATCTCATTATTGTGTGAATGGCTAATGTCCCCTCCTTGACAGGGTCATCTCTGAGGGTAGGGATGTGACCCTAGTGCATAGATGCTCAGGGATGTTTAGGGAAGAAAATCATCAAGAGACCCAGATTTGAACCACATCTGTATCACCTCCCAAACCACGTGCCCTTGGCCTCCCTGGGCTTTGATGCCCTCATCAGTCCTGCATGTGCTGCCAGGCTAGTGTGAGCCTCTAATGAGCCTGTGTTGACAGATGAATGCATTCTTGGGAGGACTAATCAACACACACAACTAAGGCCAAGAGAACCAGGGTTTCTACCCCAGGGACCCCCTCAGCCCCACCCTCTAGCAGCCCTGGAGCTGGGTCCCTCTGCCTGTCCCAGGATGCAGTCAGAGGCTTGAGCTTCTGGAAACTCTTGGATCTTGTCCCTGCTCCTCTCAGTCCTGCCTCGGCTCCAGGCGTCTATCTCTCCAGCTATTTTATTTTCTGATCTGGAGTTCAAAAGAACAGATCTAGGAGTGACAGCCATGGGGAACAACAGCCAGCAGGCTCATTCATGTTGGCCCAGATGAGAGCCTGCAGGCTGCCCACCTCTCCCCGCTGGGTCTGGGCACCCAGAAAGGAGGGCGTTTGGGTTCTGGTTCTACGGGCATCAAAGGCCAATGTGACTGAGAACAGCAGCTCTAGTTAGAGGCAAGGCCAGTTTGGGGCCAAGAGCAGGGGGAGGGGGGAGCCTGGTCTAATTAGAGCCCTAACATGCTCGTTTGAAAGCATTTTCAGATGTCCCCAGCCCTGCAGGCAGGGGTGGTGTAATAATAATAAAACAACATTTGCATAGAGATTTCATTTATAAAGCACTTTCTCAGGGGTGGGGTGGCACTGGGTGGCCCTGTGGAATCCTGGCTGGGAGGCCGCCCTGGCCTTGGGTCGGTTCCGCCCTCCAGCCAAGCTGGCGATTGTGTGCGAGGTAAACAAAGCGCCATTCATCCAACTGTTTCCGATTCCTCTGCTCTTCATTCCTTTTCCCTGTCTCCCGTGAAGAGCTCACTCTGGGCTTGTCACTCAGGCCAGAAAACGGGGTCAGGGGTCCCAGAGGGAGACCCCTTCCCTGATGGGAAGAAGCAGGGAGGTGGGATGGCTCCCTCCCTCTGCACATCCCCACCACCCCCAGCTCTGGCAGAATAACAGCCTGGCTGCGGTTGGTTTGTGCAACGCTTTGCTAACCTGTGGCGGTGTCTTCATGGACAAAGTATGAGCCCAGGTTTGGTAATGTCTGCGTGCACGCCACGTTTGTGTTTGGTAACATGCAGAGATAAGCAGTTTGTGGGGCTCTGCGAATCCCTCCCTACCCGAGTGGGCCTTGTGTACACAGTGTGGGGGCGAGGGGCCCTGGGGTGTCTGCCCCTGCACTGGGTGGGCGGGGTAAGGCAGCTGGGCCCCACTCTTATACAGCCCAGGCTGGAGAGTCGCCTGCAGTCACCTGGCCTCTGGCACCCTGGGGTGAGGCATTGGGCGCTGGCCCCTTAAGGGCCTCTGATGAGCTATATCGGGCCCACCTGCCTGGGTTCCGGCAGCTTCCGCAGCCCCAGCCGGAGATGGAAGATGCAAGAGGTCGTTGCGGGGCTGGAGCGGTTCACCTTCGCCTTCGAGGAGGATGTCGAGATGCAGAAGGGCACTGGGCTCCTGCCTTTCCCGGGCATGGACAGTGAGTGAGGATGGGGCCACGATCCCTCCCCTACCTCCCCCCCTTTCTTTTTTTTGACGTGGAGTCTAGCTTTGTCGCCCAGGCTGGAATGCAGTGGCGCCATCTTGGCTCACTGCAAGCTCCACCTCCGGGTTCACGCCATTCTCCTGCCTCAGCCTCCGGAGTAGCTGGGACTACAGGCGCCCGCCACACGCCTGGCTAGTTTTTGTATTTTTACCACAGACGGGGTTTCACCGTGTTAGCCAAGGTGGTCTCTATCTCCTGGCCTCCTGATCCACCCGCCTTGGCCTCCCAAAGTGCTGCGATTACAGGCGTGAGCCACCGCACCTGGCCTCCCTCCCCCTACCTTCTCTACAGGTCTCTCTGCTCAACTCCCTGATGCAACGGCCCCTTCTCTGTCTCTCTCTTCTGTGGCTTCGGGGCAACCCATTTTCCACACTGAGAGAGGCACAGAGAGACGATGAATTGAGAGAAGCCACACTGGCCTCCCGAGCTCCTGGGCCAGCCTTGAGCACCTCGAGCTCCTCTGTTTCAGAGTTGGAGGGTTAAGGGTTGAGGTCTGCTGGCTGGCTCTGAAGGTTAACCTCTACAGGGCCCAGATTTGAGGGCCCACAGGCCAGAGCCTGGGGGAAGTCTAGGTGGGACATGCCAATAGGAGGTGGAGGCTCCTGGGACAGCTGCAGCCTCTGGGGAAGCTACCTTCTCCGTTCCGTTTTCTTCTTCCAGAGTCGGCCTCAGCTGTGTGCAACTTCTTCGCTAAAGGGCTCTGTGAGAAAGGTGAGTTACTGGGCAGGCCTGGGCCCCGAACTGCGTGAGTGTAGGGTCTGTCTGAGCTACACCCAGCAGGGGCTCTGCCTGGCCTGGGACAGGGTGTCAAATTTGCACCTGGGAAGGGAAAATTGGGATGGAGCGGAATTTTATTTATTTTTAGACGGAGTCTCGCTCTGTCGCCCAGGCTGGAGTGCAGTGGTGTGATCTCGACTCACTGCAACCTCCGCCTCCCGGGTTCAAGCGATTCTCCTGCCTCAGCCTCCCGAGTAGCTGGAACTACAGGCGCCCACCACCAAGCCCGGCTAATTTTTGTATTTTTAGTAGAGATGGGGTTTTGCCATGTTGGCCGGACCGGTCTCAAACTCCTGACCTCAGGTGATCCACCTGCTGGGCCTCCCAAAGTGCTGGGATTACAGGCATGAGCCACCATGCCCGGCTATGGAGCAGAATTTTAGACTTACAGGTAGACAAAGGGTAAGTGGGTGGATCCACCGAGCAGCCTGCCGCTCCCCTAAGATTTCCCCACCTCAGCAGCAGTCTTCGTAGTTTGCAGTTCGCATCAGGGTAATCAGGCTGCCTGGTAAGGGGTTTTTCTTTCTTTCTGCCTTGCTGGGATGGGCGTGTGTCTGAGCTTTGGCCTGTGCATTCCCAGGAGGCTCCAGCTTCCTGATGTTTTTCTTGTTTTCTTCCTAGCTAGACGGGAGGCCTCCTTCTTCCCCAGTCCCATGCCCTGACTCAGTTTGGAAACTGGTCAATTGTCTCATCCATTCCCTGTGCTCTGAGGTAGCGCTAGCCACCGTCTTTTAAATGCTGTCAAAAAGCATCCTCCACTTCTCTCCTGCCCTGACTTTGGGTCACTGCCCTCTTCCTAGGCCCCTCTCCCCAAATGCAGCCATTCTGGGAAGGCCTGACTCAAATACAAGAGTTTTCAACTTTTCTTCTGGCTCTTGGCTCACGTAGAGGCTCTTCCCACAGAAATACACAACTGCCCAAAATAAAAAACACACACACACCAAAACTGGCTTCCAATTGTAGGGTTTCCCAGTCTTGCTTGCCTATACATTTGGGTTAAGACATCTCCCTGGGGTGAGAGTTTAGGACATGCTTTCTGATCCAAATGACTCTGTCCCTGGAAGCTGGGGGGCTGGAGGGGACTGGGCAAGGAGGACCTGGGACCAGGGTCGCCCACCTGCCTTGTTTGTCTTGGAGCCAGCCCTGGACCATGCAGGGAGAAGGGAAATGAGATCACTGGTCACCCAAGGGCTTGTGCACCCAGGACCCTGCAGGCTCAAATGTGGACTGAGTGGCATCTCCTCAGCTCAGCCTATCCAGTCCCTAGATCAGCGGTTCCTAGCAATACCCTTTTGCAAAGAAAGAAAGCTATTGTGGTGGAAGGTCAGAACCAAGCAAGTCAATGGCCAGCAGTGGAGGGTAGGGGTTATTTAAAAAGAGCACCTTGGCCAGGAGAGTTGGCTCACACTTGTAATCCCAGCACTTTGAGAGGCAGAGGCTGGAGGATTGCTCAAGACCAGCCTGGGCAACATAGCGAGACCCCATCTCTACAAAACATAAAAAAAATTTTTTTTAAAAAAGGAAAAATGGAAATAACACCTCCTCTACACCCCAAATTATGTCAGAGAACTGGCCAGGCATGAGGCTGGACCTGCTTAGAAACTCAGGAACTGCTAGCCTGGGACATGGCAAAGCCCCGTCTCTACAAAAAATAAAAAAAATTAGCTCAGTGTGGTGGTGCATGCCTGTAGTTCCAGCTACTCGGGAGGCTGAGATGGGAGAACTGCCTGAGTCTAGGAGTTTGAGGCTACAGTGAGCCATGACTGTGCCATTGCATTCCAGCCTGGGCAACAGAGTAAGATCCTGTCTCAAAATGAATGAATGAATGAATGAATGAATGAATATAAAGAGAAAGAAACTTAGGAACTGGGTGTCCTTCCTGCTAATAGCAATGCAGACTTGAGTGATGATGATAAAACAGTTAACTGTAACATTTCCATGGAATATTCCTTATAAATCATTACAAAGTTGGCTCTTCTGTCACCCTGTTAGGTCTCTGGAATCGGGAAGCATAACATTTGGTGTTTTTAAAGATGGGAATTCAACGTGCCCTAACTGAGCACTTACTATGTGCCAGGGGCTGGGCTGGGTGTGGCGATTCCAGGCTGGAAAGCCTGGCCCTGCTCCCTGGCAGGATGAGAGGGGCTGTTAGGCACTGTTGGAATGAAAAGGAGGCAGCTGTTCTGAGCCCAGGTGCTTCCCTGGAGAAGGGCATGACACGCCAGTTAGACGGGAAGGATGGGCAAAGGTGTGGTAGCCGGAACAGCTGTGCATTAAGAAGAGCTTGCCCTGGCCAGGCACAGTGGCTCATGCCTATAATCCCAGCACTTTGGGAGACTGAGGCAGATGGATCACCTGAGATCAGGAGTTTGAGACCAGCCTGGCCAACACGGTGAAACCCTGTCTCTACTAAAAATTAAAAAAAATAGCCAGGTGTGGTGGTGGGCACCTGTAATCCTAGCTACTTGGGAGGCTGAGGCAGGAGGATCACTTGAACCCGGGAGGTGGAGGTTGCAGTGAGCTGAGACCACGCCATTGTACTCTAGCGTGGGCAACAGAGCGAGACTCTGTCTCAAAACGAAGAGCTTGCCCTTCATGCTGCCTCGGCCCCCAGTTCTTGCCCCTACAGGGTCCAGGTGAAGGGATAAGGGGAGAGTCGCTGGGGACTGAGTCGGGTACCCTCCTGGGGAATCCCCGGGAGGGCTGAGCCGGGCCCAGGCTGTGGATGAGAGGCCTCCCAGCCAGGTGCTCTGGCATCTCCAGGGAAACTCTGCCCCTTCCGACATGACCGAGGGGAGAAGATGGTGGTGTGTAAGCACTGGCTCCGGGGGCTGTGCAAGAAGGGTGACCACTGCAAGTTCCTGCACCAGTATGACATCACCAGGATGCCCGAGTGCTACTTCTACTCCAAGTTTGGTAAGGCTTCTTCCTGGCTCGGCGCCTCACCGTGGAGGGTGGCAGTGTGGGCTGTGAAATGGGAAGAAGGTTTCTAGAGGAGGGGGCCACGCAGAGGAGGCTGAACATGTCCCTGGAGGCCGGAGAGACCTGTCTGAGCCTCGGGTGCCTGTTCTCCAAACCCCCAGACAAGCAGAAGCACACCCTGCAGTCCCTGCCCTTTACTGCCCCCTGGATCAAGGTGCTTACCAGTTACCCCCAAAAGGGAAGAGGGCATTGTTGCTCTCCCCAGTCCTGGTTCATCACACACCCAGCCTGGCTATTTGGAAATGTCTCAGTGAGCCATCTCTCAGGCCCCGGCTAGAACTTCCTGAACATGTCAGGCCTTCAGAGCCACATTCACGATGCCTGCTGTACCCTCAAAGCCCCTGTGCCACTGTCTGCTCTTCCAACGGTCCTGCTATTTTAACTCTTACTTTAGAAGAAACTTTGCATTGTTTCCATGAATGGAGAACTAGCATCACTTGTTGGAAATCAAAGGTAACTGTAAACATAAATCCATGAGGTTCAGAAGTCTGGCACCTAAAATCATCTTGTGTGGTCAAGCCTCAACCAGCATCTTGCCTCCCTCTGGCTTCAAGGCATCCTTTGTCCTTTTATTTTTTTAATATGTATATATATATTTTTGAGACAGGGTCTCACTCTGTCCCCCAGGCTACAGTGCAGTGGCGTGATCTTGGCTCACTGCAAACTCCACCTCCCAGGTTCAAGCGATTCTCCTGCCTCAGCCTCCTGAGTAGCTGGAACTACAGGTACCCACCACCACCATGCCCGGCTAATTTTTGTATTTTTAGTAGAGACTGGGTTTTGCCATGTTGACCAGGCT
Organism: Theropithecus gelada; assembly: GCF_003255815.1. Lineage (NCBI taxonomy): Eukaryota > Metazoa > Chordata > Mammalia > Primates > Cercopithecidae > Theropithecus > Theropithecus gelada. Next base: position 46,683,971 of record NC_037684.1, on the reverse strand, counting down.
GGTCTTGAACTCCTGACCTCAGGTGATTCACCTGCCTCGGCCTCCCAAAGTGCTGGGATTATCCACGTGAGCCACCGCACCTGGCCTCCTTTGACCTTTTAATCAAGGGACTGTTTATGGGGAAGCTGCAGCCACTTTCCCACTTATTTAAGAAAGGAATTTGTGAATGTGCTTCAGGTGTCACCCTTCACAATCCAGTTCTACAGCTCAGAGCTTTTCGGAGCTGGAAGGAGCCTTACGGATGATCTAGTTCAGTGGTTTTCGAACTGTATTCCATAAAGAGTGGCCTGCAAGGAGAGAGCTGGCAGAATCCCCTAGACGCCCCTGACTCAGGAGGCTTGGCTTCCAAATGTGGCTGGAGCCAGCTTCAGGGCCTCCCAAGTGGCTGCTCCTCCTTAGTGCCAATGGGAGGGTCCTGGGTACCTGAGAAGGAGGCAAAGCATCACCTAGGCCAGTCAGAGCCCCTCCCAGGCTAATATTCCATTTCCTGCCTGCTCCTGGAAGGCGAAGGCATGGCGGTTCCTGAGAGCTGCCCCCAGGTCTCCCCTGAAAGGACAATGTTTATCCAAGCTCCCCTTGGTCACTGCCTAACATTCTGTGACTTTAGTAATAAAATGCCACCTACTTAGTTATTCCTTCAATAGCCTTGATCAGGTGCTCGTGGGCATGGATACAGGAACAGGACCAGGTCCCCCTCGGACCCAGGTAACTCCAATTAGTAGGGGACAGACTTGTAAGCCCATGATTACAAGATATAATCTATGGTTCTTACAGTAAATGAACGCATATGGCTTTCGAATATCAAAGTGATGATCACTGTAATTGGTGGTGTTGGGGAGGTGTGGGAGTGGGAGAGAGTCACTGGAAGCGCCTGCTGTCTGAGGTCTTCAGCCTAGTACCACCCCCCGCCCCACCCCCCCACCCCCGGCTCTGAAAGGCGGACTGAAGGCTGAGGTGCTGCTGCCACCTGCTGGCCAGGCCAGGAATGCAGCGACGTGCGCCCAGCAGAACGGCAACCAGGGTAGATGACTTCTTGTTATCTCCATCCATCAAATGCCGGCTAGCATCACCTAGTGGGTGATGTCACTTTGATTCATTAGAAAGCTCAAGCGCAGAGTCAGCATTCTGCCCAGTGCTGTACACTGACAATGAGCAAATGAACCCTTCATGAATGTGAGGAAGCTGAATGAAATGGATGTGGCCTTTTCCCGTCTCTGAGCCCTGGCATGCTCTGTGAAATGAGGGGGCTAGGAAAGAATGGTGGTTTTAAACTCTTAGGAATCGGGGGTACTCTCCCTTTTTTTTTTTTTTTTTCTCTGAGACAGAAAATTAAGAGCCCTCTTAATTTGTCTTAGGAAGAGAGCTCTGAAGGAAGCATGGGGGAAGATTCATCCCACTTTCGCTTCATTCAGGTTGAGAACTCATGAATCTTTCCAACTTCATCCTCCTTATCTACAACTCAGTGCTTTTCAGAGCTGAAGGAGCGTCACTGCATATATTCCACTGATTTTCAAATTGCTCCAAGAAGATCTATTTTATACTCTAGGCCTCTACAGAGCAAGGTTTTGCCTGAAGGAAAGTACCCCTAGGCCAGGAACAGTGGCTCATGCCTGTAATCCTAGCACTTTGGGAGGCCGAGGTGGTGATCCTGAGGTCACCTGACGTCAGGAGTTTGAGACCAGACTGGCCAACATGGTAAAACCCCGTCTCTACTAAAAATATAAAAATTAGCCAGGTGTGGTGGTGTACACCTGTATTCCCAGCTATTCGGGAGGCTGAGTTGGGAGAATCGCTTGAACCCGGGAGGCAGAGGTTGCAGTGAGCCAAGATCGCACCATTGCACTCCAGCCTGGGCAACAGAGTAAAACCCTATCTCAAAATAATAAAATAATAATAGTAATAATAATAATAGCACCTGGGTAGCCCGGGCCCACTGAGCTGGCTCATTGTAGGAAATAAACTAAACCGGAGACTTGGTCTAATCCATAGAGATGATGACGCAGGCTTAGTATAACTGCAGGTATCCACTCTGCAGAGTGTTTCTTTTCATACCTGTGCCAGCTTGAGCAGGGCTCTGCTTTTCTTTGCATTTCCACCAAGGGGAACAGCCTCCCTAGGCTCTGCAGGCAGCATGGGTTTTGTAGTAGAGATGAAGAGGGGGCTTCAGTTACAGCGACATAGAACTATCTCCACTTAATGTCGCAGGTCTTCTTGGCTCTCCTTGTTCCTGCTAGCCTCCAACTGCCTTCAGTTCCAATGCCTCCTTTTCCATTTGGGGTCCTGCCCCCACTCTTACTCTTCCAGAGGCATATATTCCAACCATGCCCTGCTTAACAAATAAGACTTGGATGCACCCTCTTTAGACTGCAGAAGGGATTAGACATACTCGCCGTCTTCAAAAAGCTGGTGACTCCCAGAATAAAGGCCAGTGTCTTCTGTGTATGTGAGGGGCAAGGTCAATCTGGTTTGGGGACACAGAAGTGACCACAAAGAGAAACTGCTTCTACAAAGAGTGCTGGGATTTTCAGGTGACTGCAGCAACAAGGAGTGTCCCTTCCTCCATGTGAAGCCAGCTTTCAAGTCCCAGGACTGTCCTTGGTATGACCAAGGTTTCTGCAAGGACGGTGAGGCCTTGGAAGCCAGGGAGCCCTAGGGGTTGTGGGGATCAGGGTGTGGGGGCTTTCAGCAGGGGAGGGGCCATTGTCCTGATGAGTCTGTGCCTTGCTGGAACCCCAACAGAAGGCCTTTCTGTAGTTCTCCAGCTCTGCCGTGACACACAAAACACAGCCTGGTGTGGGGCCATAACAGGCTTCTTGGGGCAGACTGACTTGGGTTAAAATCCTACCTTCAGCATGTATCAGCTGCATGCCCTTCTCCAAGTTACTGAACCACAGGAAGCTCTTGACACAGGGTGAGGCCCACAGGAAACGCTTAGTTCATGTGCGCTCTCTTCATTCCACTTACCCACCTGGGGGATCCTGAGTGTTGCTTAAGCATGTCCTACCTTTCCCATTGCTGTCAGCCAAATTTAAGAGGCAGCTTCCCCCAGCAGGGTTCCCATGCCCTAAGCAACAGAGTTTCTCCCTCTCCTGTGTCTTCAGATAGGTTTTTCTTACTGACTTCTTAGTGCTATTGGTTTTAGGGATCTGGGCGGGGGTGAGGGCTGCTGAGAAGATCAGTAGGATTGTGGGTTTAGCTTTTCCTTTTCTTTCACCCAGGCTGGAGTGCAGTGGTGCAATCTTGGCTCATTGCAACCTCTGCCTTCCAGGTTCAAGCAATTCTCCTGCCTCAGCCTCCCAAGTAGCTGGGATTACAGGTGTGCGTCACCACGCCCAGCTAATTTTTGTATTTTTAGTAGAGACAGAGTCTCGCCATGTTGCCCAGGCTGGTCTCAAACTCCTGGGCTGAAGTGATCCACCCCCCTTGGCCTCCCAAAGTGCTGGGATTACAGGTGTGAGCCACCCCGCCCAGCCAGGTCAGCTTTTCCTCAGCTATACGTCCCATACTTAACAAATAACAGGCAACAAAGTATGGTTCATATCCATGCAAGTCCTCCAGGACACAGCATGTCAGTGACACTTCCGACTCGATATCAGGACTTGCCAGCTGACACCTGCTCCAGCACATTCCAAGGTTCCCTTTCCCCACCCCTGTCTCATGGCTAGAAGTGGGTACTTTAGGGTGGTATGGAAAGGACGGGAAGATTTATCCACCCGTATTAAGTGAAGCCCCGATAACCATCCACACCCTTCCCAGGGAACTTTTTCATGTGTTTTCCCCTCTTGCTGAAACGGATCCTTCTCATCACTTTCTCTTTGCCCAGCAGGTCCTCTGTGTAAATACCGCCATGTCCCCAGAATAATGTGTCTCAACTATTTAGTTGGCTTCTGCCCCGAGGGACCCAAGTGCCGATTTTCTCAGTAAGTACGATCCTTCAGTTACCAACTCCCATCAGAGTGCTGGGCCTAGCCTTCTAGTTCTAGATCTTTCCATACCCTTGCTGGTCCATGGTGGAAAATGAAGCGTCTGGCAAGCATCTGCCCCAGTATTTTCCTGGCACTGCTGCCTGACCCTGGTGATCTCAGAACTCGAACCCATCCTCTTAATGTGTACTCATGCTGGGGATGGGTGTCGATCTTTTCACAAACTGTTCTAAGAGTAGAGACACTTAACACCCATTTCTCCCCAGTCCTCCGTAATTCTCCCTCACGCCCTGGCTAAGGGAGGGCACCTTCCCTACAGGGTTCTGAAATATGAACTCTGCAGCAGGCTGGTGCAGAGCATGTTAATGAGCAGAAGATGGGAGGGCAAGAGCTGGGCTGTAATCGTCTCTCTCCACTTTCCTTAGTCCCAAGATGAATCTTTTATTCAACCCGAGTTACACGAAGGTGAGTGCAGGCAGGCACGTGCCATCGTGCCTCATCTCTTTATTCTCACTCCTTTCTGCTCCCCAGGGAAGCTCACCCAGCAGCACTGCATGGCTCCAAGCAAACCCTCACTCTCCTTTGAAAGGCAGTCATCATGCATGCAGGGCGCATATGTGTGGTTGTTCCTCCCAGACTCCTCTCCAACCTCTAGGATCTCTGCTGTGGGTAGGGTAGGACTTCTCTGTTGAGCAGCCCTAGGCTTTCCTTCTGCTAACTGGGTAGCATGCGTGGTTTTTGGAATCAGGGCTGGCCCTGATTGAGAACAGGGCCCAGTCTCTATGGAGAGATACACACTCTCAATAGACACCAAGTGTTGATGAGCGCCTATGTCAGGGGTTGGCAAACTACAGCCTGTGGGCCAAGTGCAGCCTGCTGCCTTTCTTTGTACAGGTGAAGGGCTAAGAATGGTTTGTAAAAAGTGGGAGGAAAATCAAAATATTTTGTGACATGTGAAATTAATTCCAGCGCTCATAAAGGGTTTTGTTGGAACAGGGCCATGGCTGTTCCGGTGCTTACAATGGCAGAGTCCAGTGGCTGCAACAGAAACCCAATGGCCTGCAGAGTATAAAATATGTACGGTTTGGTGTTCTATAGAAAAAGCTTTCTGACCCCTGGTCTAGGTGACTGAATGTCGGACACCTGTTTAAGTATCACAGAGGCCAGACAGCGCCAACACTGGGGCAGCTACTGACAGCTACTGGGGACTCCGAGCACTGGACGCCGGGTGGGTGATGGCCTGGGAGGAAGGCAGTCCCTGCTGGTTCTGAGTGGACATTGAAAGAAGGTGGGAGGCAATCTGTGGGACTGTGGGGAATTTACAAGCCCATTTACAATGAAAGCCTAATTTTCATTGAAAGGTATGCTTTTGGCACTTAAAACTGTAACTGAAGGCATCTTGAACCTTGGTTTCACCCTAAAAGCATGGCCAGCACCCCGGCCCTCTGTGAAGTTGTAGTATCTGCACAGAGGGACTATCTGCAGTATGTGTTTCCTCACGACTTCACTTTATCTGCAGCTTGTCAACCGGCCCCGGGATTCAGCACCTCCTAGTTCTGCTGTGGAAGCTTGGAAGCCCCCATCCCCAACAGAGTGCCTGCTCTCCTGCCTGGGGATCAGGGGTCAAGGGCAGGACCTGTGCCACAGGGTGGGCAAAGGAACCCAAAGGGCTGGGCTAGTGCTGGGCTGAGAGCTGGGAGGGCAAGGAATGATCAGGGAGCTGGAGAATGACTCCTTTTCTGCACCAGATGGGAGAGTGAATTGGGAGAGAATGAGAGGATACTGTAAACCATTCTGTTGGCATCTCCTGTTGGACGAGACTGTTCTTTCAAAAGGAACAGTCATTTCCCGCTTTGTTGCCTACTACTCTTCAGTTACTTGTACATAACATCCTTGAGATTCTTTTTTGGCAGGAGGGCAGAGTATGGTTAAGGGAGGGAATGTAGCACCTGGTTCTTTTTTTCTGCTATCTTCTGGTTTATCGGGAAGAAAAAAAAAATCATGTTTGATCATACCTTCATTCTGATAGCTTCTAAGCTGTCCTGAGCTTTGCAGTCTCCATTCTGCAAGAGAATAGTTTTATCGGGATGACAGGTAAGAGAGGCAGAACCCTTAACTTTCTTGTACAGTTGCTTTTATGTGCCTTGCAATATCTAGAGCCTTGTTCTCTGTGATTGTAATGCTGGGCTTGAATGCCTGAAATAAGCTTCACTAACAAGCAGAATCCATCCAATTCCTCAAAAAGGTGGCTAACCATCTCCTATGGTTCCCTAGACATCTTTAGAAATCTGAATTTACAAAAAGTCATGCCATTCACTTTTTCTGTTTTTGTGTCAAAGACCAGGCCATTATGCCAGTAAGTACAGTAAGACTCAACTGGTAGGAGTTATTAAAAACTAACCCATGGTCAGGAGAAGATGCTCAATGGGATTCTGTTTTCCAAGTTCCACAGTGAGCCTGCTGTCATCCTAAGCAGGGTATGAGTGAGGTGCAAAAGTAGCCTGTGGCATGCAGGTTTCTTTCTTTTGATCCTGTAAGTGAACGAGCTACTAAAAATACAACAGGATTGGAGGCAGATTGGCAGGAATGAGTTATCCATAAAACGGGAGCAAAATGTACATAAAAACCAAAAGTTCGAGTCTATGGGAAATCTACGATCATTATACTTTGCTCAGCTCCTACCAACAGTTCTGGGTTGCACGTGGCAATTCCTCTGCATATGGCCTCAGCTGCTGCTACTAACTGGCAATTAACTCAAATGGTTTTCTTTAGCATGACAGCTGCTTCCCTGTATGGCTTATTTAAATCTAAGAATATATTCTGTGCCTTATGTGTGGAGTATTATGGAGTAGATGGTACAAAATAGGCTTATCCTGGGGAGGTAAGGTAGTGACATGTAACATTCAACAGTATTGCTATCTTTTAATGCCATAATGAAAGGCCAATACCAAGGCAACTTAATCCACTGGGACAGGAGAGGTAGCAGCTGTGCTGAGCCTTTTGGAGAAATGGAGAAGTGCCATGTGATGTGTCAGGAAGAACTAGACCCCCACCTTGGTAAAGAGACAGGTGCCTGGCCTGCCTGGAGCTGGAGTCCCCAGTTAGGGCAGTCTAAAAGAATGGAGCCCAGAAGTCAGGTTTTGGGGGGTTGAATGCCAGTTCAAACCAATGGGGCTGCTATGTGATGAACAGCACAGAGTTACGTAGGCAAATCACTCTACCTCAAGCCCGTTTTCTTTTTGGAAAATGAGCAGGATAGCACCTTTGTCACAGGACTGTTTGAATCTAAAAGGAGAAAACACATGCAAAAAACCTTGCATGGCACTCGGCACAAGCAAGCCCCAGATGCTGGCTGGATCTGTGTGTGGATTGTAGTAGGGCCTCTCTTCCTCCGTTCAAGGTTGGAATTTGTATGTAGTATGATGGCACATACTACAGGCTTTAGAACAGCTGCTGTCAATGAGTTCCTACCATCACAGATGTTGCTGGAGTTAACACACATAAGACTTCTAATCTCACTAAATGTCTACAAAGTAGGAATAATTATCCCCAAATTACAGTACAAAGGAGGCTCCAGTAAACTGGATAACTTACTCAGGGACACACCCACCCATTTCACAGGTGAGGCTCTAGAAGAGGCAGATGATCAGCTCAGGGGAGTATTTTTTATATTTGACAAATATTTTTATTATGAAGAGTGGCGGTAGTAGTATGTAGATGCCCCATAAAGCATAAAAGAGTCTGCTGATAATAAAATGATTTTATTTTTAACAGCTAAAATAAATTTTAATGTGCATTAGAAAAACTACACGTTCCCAAGTAAACTCAGTCTTTCAGATATTATTATTCAGGATTAAACGAGGCCGCCCTGAGGTTAGTCCACTTATACAGACCACATGTGAGTTACAACCAGGGTGTTCAAGCATGCCCCTGAGTATTTCCAACTTTTAGTAACAGTATCTTCTAATATGTCCTCTCAAGCATGGAGAGTAGCCTGGGTGTCACCATGCCTCTTCTGCAGGATGGATGGGAAGGTGAATATGGATTATGTGTATGGATTCTCATGCTCCATTTGTATGCACCTTGCAGGAAGATTCGGGAATTCAAGCTGCTGCCTGGAAGCAAGATCTAAGCATTGCTTCTTACCTAGTGGGGCTCTCACCAATGCCACAGACTGGGCAGAACACGACTTTTACCCCCTCTCCTTCTGGAGCATGATTTTATTTTATTTACTTTTTTTTTTGAGACGGAGTCTGGCTCTGTTGCCCAGGTTGGAGTGCAGTGGCATGATCTTGGCTCAGAAACTTCTGCCTCCTGGGTTTAGGCGATTCTCCTGCCTCAGCCTCCTGAGTAGCTTGGATTACAGGCACCTGCCACCATAGCTGGCCAATTTTTGTATTTTTAGTAGAGACAGGGTTTCATCATGTTGGCCAGGCTGGTCTTGAACTCCTGACCTCAAGTGATCCGCCCGCCTCGGCCTCCCAAAGTGCTGGAATTTACAGGCATGAGCCACCACGCCCAGCCTGGAGCATGATTTTAAGAGACAAAATTTATAAGGCTGTTTAAAATGGTAAATCATGTTAGAGCGTTTTTCCTTGGCTCTGTGAAGAGATGAGTAGTTACTCCATCTCACACCTGAAGCGTGGACTTGTCCGCTATTTGTTCTGAAGACCACATACATGATTGGAACTGGCTGTGCAAATGAACTTACAGCAATTTTACATATATGAGCGAAAAATGTATCCTCACAAGACAAGCTGACATCAGTATTGCACCCTGGAGCTGTGAGGGGTGCTTCCTGATCATGCTGAGTTTGTTTAGATCTAAATCTCAGAAAATAATCAATCAGCTATCGGTTTAACTCAACAATGCTCTTAAACTATTCTGAACATTAAGAAGAGATTCTTGAAGGACTTGATGAAACATCTTCACTTATTTTCCCAACCCAGATGGCGGCATTGAGCAGATAAGGAAGCCTTTCCTTCCATTACTCTGTAGACATTTACAAGTAATTCCAGAATGTGGAGACTTTCCAATGGCTTCTTGAAAGTTACCCACACTACTTTATTTGTGGATTCTCAGTACCTAATTCAAAGAAGTCAGCGGGGAGGTTTTTTTTTGTTTCCTACTATATGTGAGTTACAATTCTTAGTACTTAACAATGTCAACCAAAAAAGCCGTCTTCTTATTAATACAGGATCTCACCTTTGCCTTAAACTTGGCAATACAAGGCAGATCTCCTTTTAGGACTGATGGATCATTAAATAGTTCTATTCTCTTTAAGGAACTTATTTTCAGGGATATAAAATATTTACTGTGACTAAGTTAAACTTTTTCATTATGTTTTAGCATTCTGATTATGACAAGTGATACTACTTCATTTATAGCAGTGATACAAATGTTCCTGATAACCTTGAGGGGTGACAAGCTATCCCTTTATGCTACCACTACACTTAGGTGTTATGGGGCAATTCAGTGGGCAACACAGGGCATGAAGGCACTAGAGACAAGTCACAACAGGCTTCTCCTACTTAAATGTGCTTCCTAATCCAAACATGTTTTAGAGCGGCAATCTCCAGTCGTCTTCGCCACACCAACACACGGAGGTACTGTTCTCTTCCAGGGCAGGGGTCGGCACAATTTTTCTGTAAAGGCCAGAGAGTAAATATTTTCAGCTTTTCAGGGCATATGGTTTCTGTCGCAACTACTCGACTTTGCTGTTGTCACGTGAAACAGCCATGGACAGCACCCAACCAAATGAGCAGGGCTTGTTTTGACTACGTACAAAAACAAGGCAGTGGGCGGCTTTGGTCTCTGGGTCACGGTGGTCTGCTGCCCCTGCTCGAGGGAACTGGGGGACTGGGAAAGAGGATATTATTGAAGGTCATTCTCATCTACCTTCTCACCTCAAGAGTTCCTGGTCTTGAGTAAGCACGCGGAGGGGAGGTGTGGAGAGAATCATTAAGCATCTCTCCTAAAAGCACTCACAGAGAATGGGCACAAAGCTTTCGGCAGGGAAGATTGTTCTGGGCTCCAATGAAGTTCTTAGTAATATTAAACTAAAATAACTGAATGTAGAACTCTTTCCCTCAACCACAACTTTTTTCCTTACAGAGAATTCTAGGATACAGGGATATATTGCCGAATACCTTAACTATGAGAATTTGTTGCATAATTAAATTACTCCCATTAGGGATGGAAAAGAGCAGGGGACTGGGAATAGAAAAGGTAGGTAAAAAGTAGCCCCAGCATTCCAGCTTTGAGAAGAGAGAGAAACAACGTACAAGTCAACATATGCTAGCTGTGGCTTTCCTGTAGGTTTTTTGGGATTTTTGAGACACTTCCATCACCCAGGCTGGAATGCAATGGCATAATCTCAGCTGATTGCAGCCTCTGCCTCTGGGGCTCAAGGGATTCTCTCGCCTCAGCCTCCTGAGCAGCTGGGACTACAGGCATGTGCCACTGAACTTGGCGACTTTTTACGTTTTTCTGTAGAGATGGGTTTCACCACGTTGCACAGGCTGATCCTGAACTCTTGACCTCATGATCCACCCGCCTTGGCCTCCCAAAGTGCTGGGATTACAAGCGTGAGCCACTGTACCCGGCATTCCTGTAGTTTTAAAAGAGCTGGGACATAAGAGGAACTGACCTCATGTATTTTGGGATGAGGATACCACAAGCAAAGCTGAGGCAGAGGGGTGTATGCGTGTGATATACAACTAACCCTCTATGTTAGAAAGGAGGTTGGGGAAACACTTATCCATTGATGCTGCCTAAATTTCCTCAAAGCTTTTTCTACCTGTAAGTATCCAAGTTTCTATGGGCCAAAGCGGAAGTCAAAAAATCAGACACTGAATAGTTTGATGAGATGAAGAAACACAGAAAATCCACCAGCCAAAAACAATCCTAACAAATTGAGAGGAATTTCGCAGTAATACACAGAAACTCTTGAGAAAGGGATAGGGGTGGGATTCTGAAAAGTTTCCAGGAAGAGATGATAAGTTAGCCACCTGGTCACTATTATACTCAATTAAGATGTATAAAATGTGATTTAACATTATAGTTAGTGTGCTATTTTAAAAATCATCTTAAAAATATTTGTAAGGTTTTTTGCGGAGGCTTACCTGCAACTCGAATGCCCATCCTTAGCTCCTGTGTTTCTCGCACCTATCAAGATCTGGTCAAGTGCCCCAGGGACCCTAAGGGGAAGGGCCTGATGTGGGCTTATTTTCTGCCAATTCAGATACTCTCCTGTATCAACATATAGGTAGTAGTCTGGTATCTCATATAGATGAATGGTAATGAGATACTAGGTTTTTACTGAGAAATAACTTTTTAATTTTAATGATGAACTTTGTCATCTTCACATCTCCTTGAATTATAACTTTATGATTAAACAAAACTAGTTTTTCTCTAATTCTCAGTTGCTCTTGACAGCAAGCCAAGAACATCCAGACAGAACCAGATCTGTCTACGTTAATAATACATTTACTTCCTGTATCATTATTTTAGATTCCAATAATTTTATTCTTTATTTTTTTTTTTACTCCCTCTCCCTGTCCCACATATTACACATTTTTAAATTGTTAAGTATGTATTGCAGTCGTCTCCACCGTACGCTCTTTGCTGTTCCAGAACTTTAAGTGATGTCCAGGTCAACACCACTTACGCCAGCGCTGCAGCTCTTTGGATAAACAGAGACAAATGTAAGGATCCAAGAGGCCACTTCCAATGACTGTTGCTATCTCTTGCCTCTACAGATCATTCTGTTATATTTTTGTTTTATAAGTTTAGAAATAGAGTATTAAGCACAATGAGTTTGTTTCACTTTCTTCAGTCTCTGTTCATTAATGTTAGTTATCAAACAATCCCTTTCAGACTGGTAAAACTTTAAGAAAAAGCCCTTTTCTCTGTGGGAGAAATGACTCTTGGTTTTGGGCCTCTCCATTTATGCAGGACGATCAGAAAGGCACTCCTTTCCCTCACGCATGGCCAGGTGTCTGACACAAGAGATGGCGGCGAGGCCATTCCAGCCAGCATGCAGGAGTGTGCTGCTGCCCTGTTCCTGCTGTTGGACCTACCCGCTACTCGCTAGGCACTGATTTCATCAAACACATCCCAATTAGCATCCAATTGTGATTTTTTTAAAAAAGAAGTCTAGTGTGTGAATTATGTTGGCCTTCAGAGTTCATCGTTATCTTGTACTTTTATACCTGAGGTTTTCATCTGAAAGTGGGCTTTTTTTTTATTGTACAAAAATACTGGTGGTTTTGTTTTGTTTTGTTTTTTGAGATGTAGTTTCGCTGGTCGCCCAGGCTGGAGTGCAATGGCGTAATCTCGGCTCACTGCAACCTCTGCCTCCTGGGTTCTAGCAATTCTCCTGCCTCAGCCTCCCAAGTAGCTGGGACTACAGGCGCCCGCCATCAGGCCCAGCTCATTTTTGTATTTTTAGTAGAGACAGGGTTTCACCATGTTGGGCAAGCTGGTCGTGAACTCATGACCCCAGGTGATCTGCTGGCCTCGGCCTCCCAAAGTGCTGGGATTACAGGCATGAGCCACTGCACCCGGCCCAAAAATACTGGTTTTTGATTGTACAAAACCAGCACAAAAATTTAATTATACAAACATACTGATATTTTTGATACCCATCATGTCTTTTTAACTATAAGGATATATTTTTATAATACAATACTTTGAAAATGAAGAAAGATATCTTGAATTAAGAGAAATGAAAGTAAAGTATTTTCCTTGTGGGTAAGACTTAGTGCAAGCTGAAACTTGGAGAATGGCACTTTGGTTTTTAAGTGTTCAAACTAGATTAACTGAGATAGCAATAAGACTTAGACACATTGGTAAGTGACAGTTGTATTCTATTCCTCCTCCTTTCTTTTGTGGTATAAAAGTGTTTGGTTTCAATGCCAAAACGGTGCTCTTAGGCACCGAGGAAAAGCACCTTCCACTGGAGCAAGGAAACAGTTCTTAGGTATCTGACCTTTTGGCAGGGAAGGAAAAAAAGCTAGAAAGGCTGAGTGCAGTGGCTCATGTCTGTAATCCCAGCACTTTGGGAGGCCAAGAAAAGTGGATCACCAGGGGTTAGGAGTTCAAGACCAGCCTGGCCAATATGGTGAAAACCCTGTTTCTACTAAAAATACGAAAAGTTAGCCAGGCATGGTGACATACACCTGTAGTTCCAGCTACTTGGGAGGCGGAGGTTGCAGTGAGCCAAGATTGTGCCACTGCACTCTAGCCTGGGTGACAGAGCAAGACTCCGTCTCAAAAAAAAAAAAAAAAAAAAAAAAACAACAACATGAAATGGAGGGCAAGGACAATTATGTGAATTCTAGTCAAATCTTATACAGGCCATTACAACCAAGCCTCTAATAAAACCCCAGAGCCCGTCAGGCGCAGTGGCTCACGCCTGTAATCTCAGCACTTTGGGAGGCCGAGGTGGGCAGATCACCTGAGGTCAGGAGTTTGAGACCAGCCTGACCAACATGGAGAAACCCCATCTCTACTAAAAATACAAAATTAGCCGGGTATGGTGGCCCATGCCTGCAATTCCAGCTACTCGAGAGGCTGAGGCAGGAGAATCACTTGAACCCAGGAGGCGGAGGTTGCGGTGAGCCGAGATCATGCCATTTTACTCCAGCCTGGGCAACAAGAGCGAAACTGCATCTCAAAAATAAAAAAATAAAAAACCCCAGAAACCTCAGGCAATAGCTCATTCAGCAGGGCATGTCAGATACTGTAAAGCTGTTAAAATAAAAAAAAAAAAAAGCAATTCAGAGAATCCCTTCGAGGTCCACATAACGGAATGGGACCTGTTATTTAGGCTAGAAATATAGAAAGGCTTACTCAGACGTCTGAAACTCCAGCTACAACACAGGACGAAGTACCCTGTGAAGAGCATCGTGATGCCACCGACTCCACTCTTCCTTATGGTGGTGTTGCACCTGATCCAGCCTGTTCAAAAGGAAATACGGCTTGTTACAGTGACTGAAACTAGGGCCAGTATCCGCGGGTCATTCAAGTTTTCCCAGTTAGCTTGAGTGATGGAACTGTAATTCAGAGATCTACACGCACATATTTTAAACACATAAAGGCTAACTAACATCAAATACCCTTAACTTGACTAGATTCAAATTTTGTTACTCTTGTTTTGGGTGCTTGGTTAAAATCTTTAGTGGGAGGAGGCTAATACAACTGGTTAACTTGAGGTTTAGAGTCTTGCTGGCTTTGGGAGGAGGCAAAATCAATATGGCCCAGGGAAAGTTGGGGGTAGGTATTAAAAAATACAAGCTGTTGAATAAATGGTAGTTATTAGCTTTGGTGCTTTCAATTATGTCAAACTCCAAAATGAAAACAGACAAGTGGAAAACTAGGAAGACAACAGACATTTTAACATTTTTTTTCCTCTCCTCTTTAGCCTTGCTATAACAGCCTAAGAGAAACTTTTCCAAATGCCTGGAACCAGCAATAGAACGCAACAGTCAAACTCCAGCCTCACCTTTTTGTACAGCTCCCAAGAGCCTCATTAGAGAGAAGTTGGAGGTTGTAAGTCCGGTAGGGGTTTCCAAACTCCTTATATGTGTTGAGCTCTTTCCAACAAAGAAACTATGGTTCCAAACAGAAGTCACTGTCATTGTTTACCGAAACGTACCCCCTTCCCCAACATCCAGTGCCGAAGGATCCAGGGCTAAAACCTCAGGAAAAGCATATTCTAAACAGGTGAATTAAACATTTCTGCATTGAACTGCAGCTACATGTTGAAAGTCAAATCAATTACAGGTTGAAAAAACGTTTTTCTTTTTTTTTTCTTTTTCTTTTTCTTTTTTTTTTGAGACGGAGTCTTGCTCTGTCGCCCAGGCTGGAGTGCAGTGGCCGGATCTCAGCTCACTGCAAGCTCCGCCTCCCGGGTTTACGCCATTCTCCTGCGTCAGCCTCCCGAGTAGCTGGGACTACAGGCGCCCGCCACTTCGCCCGGCTACTTTTTTGTATGTTTTAGTAGAGACGGGGTTTCACCGGGTTAGCCAGGATGGTCTCGATCTCCTGACCTTGTGATCCGCCCGTCTTGGCCTCCCAAAGTGCTGAGATTACAGGCTTGAGCCACCGCGCCCGGCCGAAAAAACGTTTTTCAAAAGGCCAAGGGACCCCTGCAAATCAGGACCTCTACTTGGTTTTGGTCTGCTGAGTACCCTGGCCAGGTGATTGATGGGCATGTGCTTCATGAAGTGAGTCTTACAACATCTTTTTGTTTGTTTTTGAGACAGAGTCTGGCTCTGTCACCCAGGTTGGAGTGCAGTGGCATGATCTCGGCTCACTGCAACCTCCACCTCCTGAGTTCAAGTGATTCTCCTGCCTCAGCCTCCTGAGCACTGGGATTACAGGCACACACCATCACGCCAGGCTAATTTTTGTTATTTTTAGTAGACATGGGGTTTTGCCATGTTGGCCAGGCTGGTCTTGAACTCCCGACCTTATGTGATCTGCCTGCCCCAGCCTCCCAAAGTGCTGGGATTATAGGCATGAACCACTACACCTGGCCTCTTTTACATCTTCTATCATCTGCTAAACATATCGGCCAAAAGCATGACTTTCTCCTATTATGACTGTGACTTGTCCACAGTCAACATGCCTGTTCTATTACCCTATTACTATTATTGGCCAGGAAACATTTCCTATTTATATTCAGTATGTGAATAACTTAAGCAGAACCAGAAAAGAGGGCTTATGCAGGCTGGGCGCAGTGGCTCACAACTGTAATCCCAGCATTTCGGGAAGCCGAGGCAGGCAGATCACGCGGTCACGAGATCGAGACCATTCTGGCTAACACAGTAAAACCCCATCTCTACTAAAAAATAGAAAAAATTAGCCGGGCATGGTGGTGGGTGCCTGTCGTCCCAGCTACTCAGGAGGCCGAGGCAGGAGAATGGTGTGAACCCGGGAGGCAGAGCTTGCAGTGAGCCGAGATCGCGCCACTGCATTCCAGCCTGGGCGACAGAGCAAGACTCCATCTCAAAAAAAAAAAAAAAGAGGGCTTATGCTCCTTAATCACATTTCTCCTGCACCTGGTTTTCTCCGTGTTTTATGACAGGTAATCTCTACTACTGATGGTTCTCTGGTCTTGGTTTGGTTCATCAGGATAAAGAATAAATTAAACACCGATAACAGGTTTAGCAGGTGTGGTAAAAGTTGTTGTGGATGTACAAATATCCAAATGATCATTAAAGAGCAATGAAAAGAATCATGCTGGCTTCCAAGAAATTGCACAGAAGATAATTCTCTTGCAAGGTGAAGGTTAGTCTCTTAAAAAAACCCCATTCATCTTGGAAAAAATTTGAGGAAAATGGTGCAAAGAGCCAACTTCCTGAAGATTGCAACCATGCAGCAGTGTCAGAACCATGTGGTTCCCTGGCCTTGCCCTGCTTTCTCCAGTCAGGTGAGCCTACTGGCCTGACCTGCAGTTAATTCAGTAACTGTTAGCTCACTGGCCCTGCCTTTAAGTATCAAAGGAATGAGCTGGCTTCCTGAGAAGGGCACATGACCTATCAAAGGTCTTGCCTGAGCGAGAAAAGGTATAGCCCATTCTCTTATGCAAAGATTTCAATAAAACTCCAGTCACTGGAGACAGCCATTGCCTGGTGAAATTACAAAGCTTTTTGAGGAGCCAATGGCACCACCTTTTAATCCCTATAGATGAATGTGGCCTTGAAATCCTTGGCTAGTGGAGGGATCAGGGCTTGACCTGATCCTAGGGTCTCTCTCTTCTGGTATCTTCTGTTCGTTTGGTGGTAATCAAAGTCTGAACATTGATCCTGGATCCAACTTCAATAGTTTTTCAATTTATAATGGAAGTAGAGGCCCTATGATGATTACAGCTTATTTACCGTCTGATACAGAAGTACTAAATTAAGCACAGCATTTATTAGCTACAGACTATAAGCAATAAAAAGGATTAAAATAGTTTCTCACCACTGTTTGGAAGGAACTTGTTACTGAAGAAAAAATTCTATTTTCCCTTCTATATCCTATGTCATAACCTGGGTAATTTAATGTTTCAAGTTACTATACCTTATTACTGTGTTCTTGGGACCTAACAGTGAAATGTATTAATAACATATCAAACAAGGTATTGACTTCTCTCTGTGGTCTTTAAACTCTACTTGAGGTTTACTGTTTGGGATAGTTAGTAATTAATACTTCCAGGTTCACCTGACTCTTCTACCTGTGGTCTTTAAGCTCTACTTCAGGTTCACTGTTTGGGATAGTTAGTAGAGTCAGATGAACCTGGATTTGAATCCTGATTCTGTCACTTACTGCATGAACATGGGCAAGTCACTTAAGATGTCTGAAGCTCAGGTCAGGCGCGGTAGCTCACGCCTGCAATCCCAGCACTTTGGGAGGCCGAGGCGGGCGGATTACCTGAGGTCAGGCGTTCAAGACTAGGCTGGCCAACATGGCGAAACCCCGTCTCTACTAAAAAGTACAAAAAAGAAAAAATTAGCTGGGCGCGGTGGCAGGCGCCTGTAATCCCAGCTATTGGGGAGGCTGAGGCAGGAGAATCGCTTGAACCTGGGAGGCGGAGGTTACAGTGAGCCATGATCGCACCATTGCACTCCAGCCTGGGAGACAGAGCAAGACTCTGTCTCAAAAAAAAAAAAAAAAAAAAGATGTCTGATGCTCAGATTCCTTATGAGGAATAAGAGGGTGCGACAGTGGTGTCACCTCCGAGCTGTTAAGAGAGTTAAATGAGATAATGTATCTAGCATAATGATAGTCATAGTCATCACAGATAAGCGTTAGGTCCCTCCCTTTTTTTCCTCTAAAATGAAAAGTGTGTATCAGGGACATTCCTAAGCCCTATAAAATATAGTACAGAAAATACATAAGTCCTTTAGCTTGCTAGAGAGATTTATCATGGGGGGAGTGTGTGCATTTGCAATTGAAAAACACACAGAAGGCCGGGCATAGTGGTTCACGCCTGTAATCCCAGCACTTTGGGAGGCTGAGGTGGGCAGATCACCTGAGGTCACAAGTTCGAGACCAGCCCGACCAACATGGAGAAACCCCACCTCTACTAAAAATACAAAATTAGCCGGGTGTGGTGGCACATACCTGTAGTCCCAGCTACTTGGGAGGCTGAGGCAGGAGAATCGCTTGAACCCAGGAGGCAGAGGTAAGCCGAGATTGCGCCATTGCACTCCAGCCTGGGCAACAAAAGCGAAACTCCGTCTCAAAAAACAAACCAAAATACAAAAACCCCCACACAGAAAAGAATGGCACTGTAACAAACGTGGTTTTAGTTATGGTGTATTTTCTACAACATGATTTAGTGGAAAGGATTAAACTAGGCCTCAGGAAACTAGGTGCTTCTTGCAGCTCTACTATTTATTGGCAACACAAAGTTGGACAGATTACTTATTCTCTCTGTATCCGTTTCATCATCTACAAAATAGGGATAAATTCACTCTGCCCACCTCTCAGAGTTGTGTGGCCAGAATAAAAATACAGATAGAGGCACTGTGAAAACCACAAAGCAACACAAATGTTAATATAATTTAATGTGTTTATTACGGAGAAGGGGCTTGACTTTGTGACTACAACTTTGTACAAAAAAGTGTAGACGTTAGGCCTGTTTATAGAAGGTAGTTAAAGAAAATGTAGCTTTGGGCTAGCAATGTTCTGTTCTTAGTACACATCCATTTCGAGACCAGGCAAATAGAGGTTTAGTGAATATGACATCATTTGCAAAATCTACCAGAGGAGAAAACAATTTCCCTTTAGGAACAGATAATATCAGTTTTTCTCTTGCAAACCTATTCTGAGTTGTTACAGGTCTCCTGTCAAAATAAGCATGAAAGCACCAATGACCACTACACAAGAGAGGTATGCTACTTTACAATAACCCTGCCCCTAGAAAAACTTAAGAAATGTTATGTATTTTAACTAGAGAGGTGGTCTAATAACTAAATATGAGATTCAACAGAGAAAAGCAAAGATATTTCAAATGACTGTCAGGAACTTCCTGGCTCCTTGGGCCTTGGTCTTCCCTCCTGTTAACCTATTCCAGCCATCAGCAAGGAGCCTCTAGGAAGCTTCTGAAGAGTTTGATTCATAATCAAGGTGAGTTTCAATGTTCAGTCTTTCGCCCCAAGTCCTTCTTACCTCATCTCTCCTGTTTCCAGGCTCAATCACTGGTTTTACTCTTGGGTCCTAGCCTTTATGGCCTACATTTTTTTTGTTTTTGGCCACATCCTCTATTTCTGGTCCTTGATCGTCACTGTTCATTTCCTGAGCCTCCACTTCCACTTATCTGCCTTGCTTGCCCTTCTTACCTGGCTAGTTTTACCTGTGTCCTACCACCTGCATCCTACTTTGCTACTCTAAATTCCTAGATGTTGCATTTGCCTGAAACCTAGAACCCATTTCTTGTCCTGTAAACTTAGAACCTATTTCTTGTACAACCTGGTCCTGACTGGATTCTCAACACAGTGCTTATTCTATCTAGTTGAATTTTGAAGTCTTTATGTTTTTCTCGAGTCTGTTTACTCATCCAGTTTCTACCGGACGTGCCTCTTCTCGATGCAGAAACTCAACTGCTTTCATTATAGCCAACCTGCCCTAGTGTAATCTTCAACTCTTAGGGGAGAGGAAAAGAGAGGGATAAACCACCACTACTGACCCTGAAGCAAGAAGTAATGTTTTCAGGACAATTTTTTTTTTTTTTTTTAGAGACAGGGTCTCACTCCCGTCGCCCAGGCTGCAGTGAGGTGGCCCATACCCGGCTCATTGCAGCCCTGACTTCCAGGGCTCAGGTGATCCTCCCACTTTAGCCTCTCAAATAGCTGGGACTACAGGTGCGCCACCACACCCAGCAAATTTTTTGTATTCTTAGTAGAGATGGGGTTTTCCCATGTTGCCCAGGCTGGTCTCGACTCCTGAAATCAAGTGATCCACCTGCCTTGGCCTCTGCCTCCCAAAGTGCTTAGATTACAGGTGTGAACCACTGCACCCAGCCTCTTTCAGGACAACTTTATGTGCAGTCTACTGGCATGCCTAGGTGAAAATAAACTGAATGACTGAAAATGTTGGTATCTTGACCCTTATACATTCAAAAGGCAGAGAAAGCATTTTGGATGGGACAGATGGCAATTGAAAATAAGCTTGCTTACCTCGTGAGAGTCTTTCCCCCTGGGGAGTCGTAAGTTGTGGCTTCTGGGCTACTGCATTCCAACGCTGAGGCTTCCCTGGCAACACCCCTAGTCCAAGGTAACCAGGATAGAGCTCTGGAAACCACTCCAGTCCCACACAGCTGAGAAGGGTCTTCCTGCCAGCAGCTGCGGCATGATTGGTGAAGGGGCTCTGAGGAGTGTGATGCTGGGCTGAACATAAAGGACTCTGGCACGTAGTGTGTGATGCTTGGAACTGACTATCAGATTTGGGCTCCAGAGACACCTGTCCCTCGGGACTCTCCGTTAATGCCTTTACATCAGGGACACGATTATGATTCCAGGCTTCTGCTTTCTTTTCTGGAAATTTTGTAGCTAGAGAAGCAAGACTTTGACTACTTGACTGCGATACAGAATGAAACTCATAAGTTGTCTCCCTTGGAATGAACAAACTTAAATGTGGTCCTTCTCCTTGAGACTTCTTTTCTGTGACTGAATCATTGGTGTTGAAGTTCTCACAGCTATGGCTCATGACAGTCCGTTCCTGCTTTTCTGTTGCAGACACACTTTTCTCTGCATTTCCTTTGCTCCCACACGTCTCTACTCCAAGAGTAAGTCCTTTCTCTTGTTTCTCCGTGACTTGGATTTTACCCAATGAGCTCATTTTAAGGCTTAAAATGAGTGATTCTGTGTTCTTTTCTGGAGTCTCAGTAACTGTAACATCAGTAGGGACTCCTGAGAGGTGATCCCTGCCTTTGGAATCTCTCTCATTGCTTAATAATGATATTCTTACCCTTTTAACCTCATCACTGACATTATTTGGAGAAATATGACAATCACCAGTAGGCACGTCTAGTAATTTTACTAGAAGTTCCTGTCTTTGGGGATCAATTTTGTCCAATTTCAGATCACCAGAGGTAGTTTGTACATCATTAGGTACAGTTGAGGAATATTTTCTATCTTGATTTGACAAAGAAGGTTCTATTGAGCCAACCAGTAAAGACGCTCCAGCTTCTGAAGGATTACGTTGACTTTCTCCGAATTTAGACAAATCTTTGGCAAGTTCTCTTTTAGGAGAGGTTTTCTCTGATGCATAAAACTGAGCCTTGGTTTCTTCTTGGAAAGTAGTCTTTGGCTTAGTATTTTTTAACATTTTGAAGGATGGTTGGATTGGATTCTTGATGTCTTTATCTGCCTTTGTAGTAGTTGCTCTTTCCAAACCAACAGCTGGTAGTGGAAAGGTCTTCACTGTCTGTTCTGGTTTGTCCATCATCAACTTAGAATTTCTTTCTTCATTTTCTGTCTCTAACTCTTTCCCTTTAGCTTTAATTAAATCTTTGATTGGCCCTTTCATTTTTTTAGCACGTGGGAGCGTAGCTGGCTTGGACTGATGAACTTTTTGATCAGTAGGTATGGTTGATCCTATCATCTTACAGTATGGCAAGTGGGATTTTAATCGTTTAAATGGCTTCTTACAATAAGGACACACTTCCATTCTGGGTGGATTATCACTCATCCTATTCCTGAAAAATGTAAATGTGAGATTATGAGACGCACATAGTTTGTAAACATCAATATTTTACTTATGTGTTGTATCTTTTAAATTCATTTGGAACAAGCTAGATGTTTGCTACTTAAGGTTACAGCAAGTCAACTAGTCATTACATGAGGATAAAAAATTGTTTAAAAACCCATAAACACGTTATTCAAGGACAGAATGGTAAAGAATAAAAAACTTAGGCCAGGAACCAAAGGTTATTTATTTATTTATTTTGGAGACAGAGTCTCGTTCTGTCACCCAGACTGGAGTGCAGTGGCACAATATCTGCTCACTGCAAACTCTGCCTCCCAGCATCAAGCAATTCTCTTATCTTAGCCTCCCAAGTAGTTGGGACTACAGGGGCATGCTACCACGCCTGGCTAATTTTTTGTATTTTAGTAAAGACGGGGTTTCACTGTGTCCGTGTTGCCCAGACTGGTCTTGAACTCCTGAGCTCTGGCAATCCACTCGCCTCGGCCTCCTAAAGTGCTGGGATTACATGCGTGAGCTACCACGCCTGCGCCCGGCCAAAGGTTACTGAGTACAGCACAGGTTTCCAAAGTGATATATGGAATATCCACTAGGGTGTAAGAAGAAAATATAAAAAAATATTAGAATTCCCACAATCTAAGAATGAGAAATGAAGCTCTACTAACATTTAGTTAGTAATATGCATATATATACACACACACGGATATACATAAAATGTATGTATAATGTACAAATATATACATGGTAAGAACACAGTCCTATTTTTCACCTATACTTTTTTTTTTCTTTTTTGAGACGGAGTCTCACTCTGTCACCAGGCTGGAGTGCAGTGTTGGCTCACTGAAACCTCCATTTCCCGGGTTCAAGTGATTGTCCTGCCTCAGCCTCCCGAGTAGCTGGGACTATAGGCACACGCCACTACGCCCAGCTAATTTTTGTATTTTTAGTAGAGACGGGGTTTCACCATGTTGGCCAGGATGGTCTTGATGTCCTGACTTTGTGATCCGCCCGCCCTGGCCTCCCAAAGTACTGGGATTACAGGTGTGAGCCACCACGCCTGGCTAGAACTAATAGTTTCTAGTACAACAGATTACTGGCAAATTAGTTTGACATGTTTGTTAAATATATACCATGTAAAAAATTTTAAAAAACATTTATACCATGTATATTTGTACCTGTTACTCTTTAGAGTCCAGAAAAGAAAATGTTTAATTCCAATGTTTAGTTGAAAGTTATTTCCTTTCTACATCTCTTGTTCTTTCTATAAAGTTCCAGAGGGCAAGAAACCTATCTATCCTGCACACAGCTGTATGTAAAAACCTAGCACTGAGCCTGGCATACAATATTTGCTCACTAAATTCTTTAGATATAAACGATTAAATATTATTCAGTACTACAACTGGTAATATCTCTGACCACCAACGAGATTAAAAAAGGAGACTGAAACCATTCACAAAACAGACACAATTTTGACCAACCCATTCATTAAAGCAACCAACTCACCTTATCCTGTACGAAGTCATTCAAAACAAAACTGTTTTCTGCCAACAGATTACAGTAATCATTCTTACTTTGTTGTTGTTCAGTCTTTTTTTTTTGAGATGGAGTCTCGCTCTGTCACTCAAGCTGGAGTGCAGTGGCACGATCTCGGCTCACTGCAACCTCAGCCTCCCCAGTGGCTAGGATTACTGGGATTACGGGCCTGGGCCACCACGCCCGGCTAATTTTAGTATTTTTAGTAGAGACGGGGTTTCACCATGTTGGCCAGGCTGGTCTCGAACTCCTGACCTCAGGTGATCTACCCGCCTCGGTCTCCCAAAGTGCTGGGATTACAGGCGTGAGCCACCCCGCCCGGCTTGCTGGGATTACAGGCGTGAGCCATGAGTCTTACTTTGTTTGGAGGTACACACTAACAACAGGATGAAAGCCACAGACTGTTTATTTACAAAAATACACACAAATGAAGCCAGTCCATGGACCTTCGGCTAATAACGTTAGAAAGGGCTTGACACCTGCTAGACGTTTCTGCCTCCACGCCACACTCAATCCTACTTGAAACATCTCGGTACATTCCCAGGGTAACGTCTATATGTGGCTGTTTACTTACCCGAGCTCCTCTAGGAGGATGCTAGTTTTGCGGGTGCTTCTCCCGGATCCCCATTCTTCCCCGATCACCGTTCCCGAGTGTGGCAGAATGAAACGTGAATGTCAGCCTGTGTAAGACACGATGAGACAGGTGACTTGGCAGCACGCGCAGTGAGTAAATGCGGCACGGTACTGAATCAAAAACAAACACAGGTTCCGGAAAGCAGAGAGTTAAGACCTCCCAAGCCTCTGGGCTCAAGGAGGACCTCAACAGTTCCACTAATCCTCGCCCTCACCTCCGGCGCTCCTCAGCCACCTTTTCCTCCTCCGGCCGCGTTACCAGCCTGTCCACCTCCCCTCACCCTTCCTTTCCCTGAAAGCTGTTCTGATTCTGCCAGCGGAGTGGATGGGGTCGGCCTGGCAGATTCTGGGTCAGGGACCGGCGTTTCCGCAGCCCCACCGAGGGGTTCCTCCTGCGGTTCCAGGAAGACCCTCCGCCGGCACCCGATTCCCTCCCCTCTCCGCTCAGGACAGTCTTCCCCAGACCTAGAACGTGGGTCTCGGAACACAACCCCGCCCTTGGAAGCTCACCTCAGAGGACCGTCCTCAACTCGGAAGACCCGAAAGCCCAGGCGGCCCCGGCGACAAGCCCCGCCAGGGAAGCCCCCCAAGCGCCTGCCCAACCCCCGGCCAGGAAACCGCGTCAGGCTGTCTGCACCACTGCCGGATAGGTCCGCCTATTTTTAAAAATGTTACCTCACACGGATTCAACTCAAATACTTGTATGATATTATTATGACATAATTAAGTTTATTTGAAACCTGGCTTGACTTTCGTACCGTACCCTCCGTTGGCTGTGAACAGGCGAGTGCTTCCGCCACCCCAGGGGAGGTCCTTTCTCCCAGAAGCTCCTAGTCGCTCCTCCCCCTCCGAGCCCGCCTCTTCCCGTGGGCGGGGTTACCGGTCGGCGCGGTTGGGATCGTGCCACTGCGCAGCCGCGAGAGGGCGGTACCACGGCGGCAGCGACATGGGGGGGCGCGGAGCAGACGCCGGAAGTAGCGGTGGTACGGGTCCGACTGAGGGGTACTCGCCACCGGCTGCGTCCACCCGAGCGGCTGCGAGAGCTAAGGCCCGAGGGGGTGGGCGTGGCGGCCGCCGAAACACAACCCCCTCTGTTCCCTCTTCTCGCGGAGCGGCGCCGCGTAGCTTCCCTCCGCCAGCTGCCATGAGCGAGCGCCTCCGTCCCAGGTGAGAGGGAAGGGACCCCCTTTCCACTCGTCGCCTGAGGATTTGGGAGATAGAGCCGAGGGGGCGCGCGAAATGGGGGTCGGAGCAAGTGTGGACCCGGCGGGGCTCCCTGTGGGGTCCACTGCGGGCCGGGGGAGGAGGGGAGAGGGATGCGCGAGTGATCGGATGCTTGGTTCCTGTGGGTAGCTGGAAGGTGACTCTCCGGGGTCCAGGTCTCCCGCCCCTCCATCTTTTTACCCCCCTATCGTTTCCTATTTGGAACGAAGTGTGATCGGTCCCGGAAGAGAGACAGTGGCCCTAAAGCTTCCCTGTCCTAAATTTAGGAGGGTGGGGGGATGGGAGAAACGTCTCATCTTGGAGAGGGGGCCCCCTCAGGCTTTTGTGAGGGCATCGGGCGGGGAGCTGTCGGCTCCCCAAGGTCAGAAAGAAAGGTTGGGCTTAACCCCGCAGCAGGGAAAGATTAGGTTAGACCGAAGAACTTGTGCTACGAACGGTTGTGAACACAGAAGGGCAGATGACCAAGGCGGGTTATGGATCCTCTCTTGACTGTAGCATTAAGAACAAGCTGGATTCTAAACTGTTTGGATGCGGGGCCGTTTGACTCCGAAGGCGGGAGGTAGGATTTTGTCGCGATGCACTCGCTACCTTCCCAAGGGAGCCTGGCCTCGGGACCTGGGTCTTAAATTAGGGGTTCTATGCTTGACATGTACTCCTAGAGTCACGACTAAGTTGGGATTTCTTAATTTTTTTCTCCCTCTTAATTTCCTCTGCAAGAATGTGTGGAGGAGAAAGTTGGGAAGGGTTACCTCAGAATGCTCTTCATGTTCCGGTCTTTCCACAAGGATCCTTCTCTGAAATAGTTATTTCACGGGATTGAAGTTCTCAGAAGTATCCTGAGTTTATTTGGTCCCATGGTGAAAACCTCGGATTCCCCAAGCTGCTGCATGGGATTATTGATTTGGGTCATGTAGCAAGTGGAGCATAAAGCCTCTCGTTGTATAGAAAAGAAGAGTGGACTAAATTTGAAATTGGGGGCCCAATTACAGACATGCTATCGGAATTAGGAACAAGAGCTTTAGATACAGCTTTAGATACTGACCCGACTGCCATGTTATTCTTCCCCAAACCTAGTTTATACTTACGATATTCTCTTGGGGTGTCTCACATATCTGAAGAAAAATCTAAATATTTCCTACAAATAAAAATTCGACTGTACACAACTAATCTGAATGCATTTATACTGGTAGTAGATTCCTTTTATCAAGTACACAAATGATCTCAACATGTTTTAAATAAGTTATTTGATTTGGACAGGCTTTTCTTGCCAGTGTTTAATGGAGTATGATGGGCCAGCTCTGCCAGCTCTAGGACGGTCTAAGATGGTGGTTTTTCGGCTGGGCGCGGTGGCTCAGGCCTGTGATCCCAGCACTTTGGGAGGCCGAGGCCGGTGGATCACCTGAGGTCAGGAGTTCGAGATCACCCTGGCCAACATGGTGAAACTCCGTCTCTACTAAAAATTCAAAAAAATTAGTCGGGCCTGGTAGCGGGCGCCTTAATCCCAGTTACTTGGGAGGCTAAGGCGGAATCGCTTGAACCCGGAAGGCGGAGGTTGCGGTGAGCCGAGATCATTGCACTCCAACCTGGGCAACAAAAGCGAAACTTCATCTCAAAAAAAAAACAAGAAGATGGTTTTTCAGGCTGTCACACAGTAGATTGGATACCCACAGAGAGGTGGGTGTGTGGTGAGGGAGTCCCTGCTTATTGATTGATTGGTTGATTGATTGACTGAGTGATTGATTGACAGAGTCTCACTCTGTCGACCAGGCTGGAGTGCAGTGGCCCTGTCATGCCTCACTGCAGCCTCAACCTCCCAGGCTCAGGTAATGCTCCCATGTCAGCCTCCTGAGTAACTGGACCACAGATGTGAGCTATCACACCCAGCTAACCTTTGTATTTTTGGTAGAGATGGGGTTTCACCATATTGCCCAGGCTGGTCTTGAACTCCTGGGCTCAAGGAATCCACCCGCCTTGGCCTCCCAAAGTGCTGGGATTACAGATGTGAGCCACCTCACCAGACTGGGAGTCCCTGCTTCAACAAATCCTTTATCTCTTATATAGAGAGTATTTTTTTACAGTAAGAAAGAAAGAGTTCTGTTACTTTTAAAAATAAAGTTTGATAAACCACTAGTTTCCATACTGTTTTTGTTTGTTTTGAGACGGAGTCTTGCTGTGAGGCTGGAGTGCAGTGGTGCAACCTCGGCTCACTGCAACCTCCACCTCCTGGGTTGAAGCAGTTCTCCTGCCTCAGCCTCCCAAGTAGCTGGGATTACAGGCACGCGCCACCACGCCCTGCTGTTTTGTATTTTTAGTAGAGACGGGTTTCACCATGTGGGCCAGGCTGGTTTCGAACTCCTGACCTCAAGTGATCTGCCTGCCTCGGCCTCCCAAAGTGCTGGGATTACAGGTGTCGGTCACTGTGCCCAGCTCATACTCTTAAGATTATTTCTATGCCCAGTCTCTAGGAGATGACAGGAAGGTTGGAGAGAAATGAAATGATGCAATGTGATGGAATCAGCCATCTTTAGAAGTAGCAGATGCTAACTGGTAATCTGCACCTAGATGGTTAGGGGAGAATATAATCAGTTATAGGGGTGCCTGCTAAAATTATAACCTGGTCTGTGGCATTAATGCCAAAAACTGGAATCTGATTGATTGAACCGATAGGGATGAGCATGAAGCTGTAATCTTGCCAGTTGTTAACATCATTATTGAAAGAAGAATGTTTCAAGGATGAGATCTGCTAAGAGCCTAGAAAAAGGCAAATAAAGAACAGGTAGAACTCTTTCTTAATCTGGTACCATCCAAAGGAGAAGGCCACCAACAGGCCAAAGAGATTATTCTGGTACTTTACGAGATCAAGTGATTTATGAGGCAGGGATATTTCATGTGACTCTCCCGGAGATTAGTTGAAATCCACAAAACAGGCTCATCTTTTTTTGTTCTTACACTTCCTCTGCCATGCAACCTCCTTGACATTCATAGTCTTGTCCCTGGAAAGATCTATCCCCCATTATAAATGAGGAGATAGCAAATTTTGATCAGGCTCATAAGTTTGCTTAGAGTGACTCAGCAGCCCAAAGCCCAATCAGCTGTTGGCACGCTGATAAAATGAGTGTGTGGCCGGGCGCGGTGGCTCAAGCCTGTAATCCCAGCACTTTGGGAGGCCGAGACGGGCGGATCACAAGGTCAGGAGATCGAGACCATCCTGGCTAACATGGTGAAACCCCGTCTCTACTAAAAATACAAAAAGCTAGCCGGGCGAGGTGGCGGGCGCCTGTAGTCCCAGCTACTCGGGAGGCTGAGGCAGGAGAATGGCGTAAACCCGGGAGGCGGAGCTTGCAATGAGCTGAGATCCGGCCACTGCACTCCAGCCTGGGCAACAGAGCGAGACTCCGTCTCAAAAAAAAAAAAAAAAAAAATGAGTGTGTGAGGACCAGCAGCTGCTACTTATTCGATGAGTTTCTCTTTGGGTGTCAACTGGCCTCCCAGCGGACGTTGCTTTGCCTCTGCAGAACACTCCTACGCAAATTCTCTGATCATATTAGGATGATATTAGCAGTTTCTTGATTCAAATTTATGATAAAAGCACGTCTGTTTAGTGATTATTAAAACCTGGTATTCATCTTTTTTTTTTTTAACCTCCATCTACTTCAGAGTAATGTGCAGCTAAGATCTGATCTCCTAAGAGAAAGGTAGGGAGCAGAAATGATGTCTTAGAATGAGGTAAATTACATAGCCCAGTGCAGGATGGTTGAAGCTTTATCAGAACCACACACTCTTTATTATTCCAAACTTAAGCTGGGATCCATACTCATTATTAAAGTTAGACCTATTCAGAATGTTGCAGAGTACAGAGAATTGAGCTCAGGGTGATCATTTATTTTCTCCAGTATTCAGACCTCAACTCAAAACCTGTAGGATTAAAGGCCTGCCACTGTAAGCCACGCTACTCTTTTTTTTTTTTTTTTTTTTTTGAGACGGAGTCTCGCTGTCGCCCAGACTGGAGTGCAGTGGCTGGATCTCAGCTCACTGCAAGCTCCGCCTCCTGGGTTCACGCCATTCTCCCGCCTCAGCCTCCCGAGTAGCTGGGACCACAGGCACCCGCCACGCCGCCCGGCTAATTTTTTGTATTTTTTAGTAGAGACGGGGTTTCACCGTGTTAGCCAGGATGGTCTCGATCTCCTGACCTCGTGATCCGCCCGTCTCGGCCTCCCAAAGTGCTGGGATTACAGGCTTGAGCCACCGCGCCCGGCCTAAGCCACGCTACTCTTATAGAAAGTGTATAATTATATAGAAGACACTATATCCTCCAATTGTACATGCTTTCCAAAAGCTGTGTGTCCACACCAGCCTTTTGTCTCTCATCTATAGAAAGCTGAAACTTTAAGGGTTTTTTAATAGGTGCTGCTGCCATGTACATACAGACCTCTAGCCTGTGCTGCTGGGAGAATGTTCTGCAGTGACGGGAATGTCCTTTATCTGTGCTGGTCAGTGCAGTAGCCACTAGCTACACGTGGCCACTGAGCACTAGAAACTGGATGGTTAATTTTAGTTAATTTAAATGTAAATAACCGTATGTGGCTAGTGGCTACCATATTGGACAGTACAGTTCCGGGCAATTTGACTTAAAATTTTACCTCCTTTAATTTATTTCTGTTTTCTAACGGGTTCAGAAATCGTTTTGACAGCACATAATTCTTAAATAGAGTACATACAAATTTGGTCTTTCTTGCACATCTGAGAACACTTGCCTAAGAAAGATGTGTGATTTTTCTTTAAACCTGGAAATTTTAAGCAGCTTATGCTATAATCTCATGGTAACAATCTAGTGAAGTAATTGTTATATCATAATACCAGCTAGTGTTGCCAGAATAATTAGGTTAATGTGACCAAGAGGTACCTTTATAAGGGTTTTCAGGCCAAATAGGCAAAGGCAGCCACTCTTATTTCAAATGTTGTCATATGGAAGGGAGTACAATTAGGTAACTTGGAATTGTAATTTCAAGGAGTGTAGAAAGAAGAAAACCTTAATTAGGTTGAAAGCTTAGTCATTAACCTCTTCCTGTTCTTGTTTTAGTCCCAACAGACATTTAAAATTGTTAAGTTTCTTTTTAGAAATGAGTTTTACTAATTTAAGCTTGACCTTCCTGCTGCTACCTTGTATTTTTGCGCTTAGTGTCCCGTGATGGTGTACTTCCAACCAATAACCTATCGGGATATCATATGGTGAATTATGTTTTCTCAGGCGAGAGGGCAAATTTATATGTTGTTACGGTTTGCAATTCAAGTGTCCAAAACATAAGTTGTTTTGATTTTTTTTTTTCTCCTTGTGATTTAATGTCAGGAAAAGGAGAAGGAATGGCAACGAAGAAGACAACCATCTTCCCCCCCAGACCAAAAGGAGTAGCAGAAACCCTGTCCTTCAGGATTCCTGGGACACAGAGGTAGGACGTGTGGCCACATAGTCTTGTTTTCACTGCTTCAGTGAAATAACCCAGTATCTGCTGTGTAATTAAATTTACTTAAAGAATAGTTTAAAATGACCTTACTTGATTACAGTGGTTTAACCTTTCTTTTTCCAAATCAGAACCTCTTTGAGGAAACTGTGTACCCTCTCCCCAGCAAAACAGTACATATCTGCATATAGTCATACATGCACACACTGATTTGTATTTGTTAGGAATTTTGTGGCTCTTTGAAAGCCTATGTTTGAACTCCCGGTTTTGTATTTCAGCAGCCAACTTCTTTTCTGGTAGTTTATAAACCATGAATTGTCCTTAAGATAAACATATTTTGTTGCTTCAATTCAAATGCCTTTTAAGAGAAACGTTAAGCATGTAAAATATGTAAGGTATGTGTATGCAAAATCCCATTTTTCAGTGTTTTTACTTTTCATTATTTTGTTCTGAAAAGAGCTCCTGTGGTGAGAGGGAAGGGGAGTTGGGTGTTCTTGAACTTTTTTACAATTTTTGATTTCCTGAAAGAGTGCTTCAGTATGCAGACCGAGGATCAATTTTCTGTGCAATTGGAAGGCTGCTCTATGCTGGTGAAAGGGAACCAATGTAAAGTAATGCTGCTATTAAGTTATGCACCTAGAGAGTTTGACCCTTAACGGTTGTCACACTAAGAGAAAAGCCTCAACAACAAAGAGCCCTAGCGTAACTCACAGTAGAATTCTTCCACACCCAAATAATTTGTACTTAATTAGTTCCTGATAATAAGATTTGACCTATATCCAGTCTGTCTTTGCCAGCAATTCAAAGTAACTCCCCCAAGGGGGAAAAATTGGGAACTTTCATGGAGGTAACATTCATTCAGAGACAGTGAACAAGTGCAGAATAGAATCCTTCTGTGTGGAGACCTGAATTTCTATAGCTGTTTTTCCTCCTTTAATATTTTCCTGGCCGAGCGCGGTGGATTACACCTGTAATCCCAGCCCTTTGGTAGGCCGAGGCGGGCAGATCACAAGGTCAGGAGTTTGAGACCGACCTGGCCACATGGTGAAATGCTGTCTCTACTAAAAATACAAAAAATTAGCTGGATGTGTTGGTGCGCGCCTGTAATCCCAGCTACTCGGGAGGCTGAGGCAGGAGAATCGCTTGAACCCAGGAGGCGGAGGTTGCAGTGAGCCGAGATTACTCCAGTTTACTCCAGCCTGGGTGACAGAGCAAGACTCTGTTTCAGAAAAAAAATATATATATATACACACACACACACATATATATACACACATATATATATAAATTATAATTATCAGAAAGGTAATTGAGCTTTGTTTAATGTAATAGTTGGGGAATCTCAGGGATGAAGGAAAACAAGATTAGAGGCTACCATGAATATCTAATGATAAAACCCTGTAATAGTAATTGAGTTTCCATTCTTTTGAATTTTAAGACTGTTCATTAAAAGAATATGCAAAGATTACTTTCATGGTGTTGGCATCAGTATTTCCTTACTTACTTGTGTCTGTATGTAAGTCCTGCTATATGATGTTCATTTCAGTCAAGGGTATGGTAGGTCTGACTCTCTGTATTAACATGTTTTTCCCTGTATCTGCCAGTTTTGAAGCCTGAGAATAGCAGTAGCAATTGCCATCTTTTTCTTGCTTTTATCTCTTGGTTAAAAAAAGAAAGAAACTGTCATCCTTTTTAAATAATTAACATTTTTGATCTCTTAAGTAAGGCAGATATTGTAGTGTTGTTTTTTATTTTTTTATTTGTTTTTTTTTTTGGTACAAAATGACCTTTACTCTCTTTCTAAAATCTACGTATTGGTCTCATAGAAGAAAACAATGTCTTGTTACTCAACCTCCTGGGTTCTCTAGCTTGTCCTTACTTGTCCAAGAAATTCAGTTGTTGAGCCACTCCATAATCATTATCTGAAGGAAGGACTAGATTGTCTTTCTTATCATTTAAAGTAATTACTGGTAGTTTCTGTCTGAACTCACTGGTAGATCACCTAATGGGGTGTTACAACCATTAGTTTCAGCCTTGCTTACTGAACATTGACCAGAATAGCCTGCTGTGCTGTCCTGTGCTGTGCTGTGCTGTGCTGTCCTGTCCTGTCCTGTCCTGTCCTGTCCTATCCTATGCTGTGCTGTGCTGTGCTATGCTGTCCTGTCCTATCCTGTGTTGTCCTGTGCTGTGCAATGCTGTGTGGTCCTGTCCTGTCCTGTGCTGTATTGCATTGCACTGTGCTTCCTGGTGGTAGTATTAACAAGTAACAAGGACAAGTGAATGATTGGAGAGCCAGAGAAGGAAAAGGCAGAGGGAAAATCTTTTAAAATGGAAAGTTAAGCCCCAAATAATTAAGTTTTCACTACTAGAATAAATGATTATGTTTGTAGCAGCAAAAAATCAAGTTTAGGGACATTTGGCTGCTTTTTGATGATTCTGTATAAAAGGGAAAATAAAACAATTCATTTTTAATTATATTAATAGTTTAGACAATAAAATATTTTATTAATAACATTACTAATGAAAATGTTTTCTTTTTTTTTTTTTGAGACGGAGTCTGGCTGTGTCGCCCAGGCTGGAGTGCAGTGGCCGGATCTCAGCTCACTGCAAGCTCCGCCTCCCGGGTTCACACCATCCTCCTGCCTCAGCCTCCCGAGTAGCTGGGACTACAGGCGCCCGCCACCTCGCCCGGCTAATTTTTTGTATCTTTTTAGTAGAGCCAGGGTTTCACCGTGTTAGCCAGGATGGTCTCGATCTCCTGACCTCGTGATCCGCCCGTCTCGGCCTCCCAAAGTGCTGGGATTACAGGCTTGAGCCACCGCGCCCGGCCGAAAATGTTTTCTTTTAATTCTGAGGTAGGGCCATGAGATCAGTTTCCTTGAAACTAAGTTATGTGAGAGAAACCATTTCCTATGTTTTCCCTGAATGAATAAGCTCTGTCACCCAGGCCTGAGTGCAGTGGCGTGATCTGAGCTCACTGCAACCTCTACCTCCCAGGCTCAAGCAGCACTCCTACCTCAGCCTCCCAAGTAGCTGGAACTACAGGCACATGCTACCACGCTGGATTAATTTTTTTAAGGTTTTTTTTTTTTTTTTTTGTAGAGACGATGTCTCACTATACGGCCCAGGCTGGTCGTGAACTTCTGGGCTCAAGCGATCCTCCCACCTCAGCCTCCCCAGAATGCTGGGATTACAGACTTGAGCCACCATGCCTGGCTAGAATTCCCTTCCTTCCCTCCCTCTTGCTCCCCTCCCTTCCCCTCCCCTCCCCTTTCCTCCTCTTTCTTCCCTTCCCCTCCTTCCTCTCTTCCTTTCTCCCTCCCTTCCTTTCTCCCTCCCTTCCTTCTTCTCTCCCTCCTTTCCTTCCTCCCTTTCTTTCTTTTCTTTCTGACAGGGTCTCCCTCTCTTGCCCAAGCTGAGTGCCCTGGAATGATCATAGTTCACTGCAGCCTCAACCTCCTGGGCTCAAATGATCCTCCCACTTCAGCCTCCTGAGGTGCTGGGACTATAGGCGTGTGCCACCAAACCTGGCTAATTTTTTTTTTTTTTTTTTTTTTTGAGATGGAGTCTCGCTCTGCCGCCCAGGCTGGAGTGCAGTGGCCGGATCTCAGCTCACTGTGAGCTCCGCCTCCCGGGTTTACGCCATTCTCCTGCCTCAGCCTCCCGAGTAGCCGGGACTACAGGTGCCTGCCACCACGCCCGGCTAGTTTTTTGTATTTTTTTTTTAGTAGAGACGGGGTTTCACCGTGTTAGCCAGGATGGTCTCGATCTCCTGACTTTGTGATCCGCCCGTCTCGGCCTCCCAAAGTGCTGGGATTACAGGCTTGAGCCACCGCGCCCGGCCCGCATGCAATTTTTAAATTTTTTTGTAGAGACAGGGTCTCACTATGTTGCCCAGGCTGGTCTTGAACTCCTGGCCTCTTACCCTCCTCCACTGGGCCCGGCCAGAATTCTCTTTCTTCTCCTTTTGTTAACCTGGCTGATTAATAATTCTTTTTCTTATAACTTGAACTTTGTGAGGAATTTTTTTTTAAATTCTAAGAGAGGTTTAAAAGTTACTTACAATTCATTTCTAAAAGTTAACCTTTTCTCTTAAATACAATAATAATGGCAAGTACTGGGAAATATGTGAGGTGTTTTATTTATGTTAAACCATTAAATTGTGCCACAAGTAAATCACAATTATCTGTACAATGGAGATAGTATCTGCCTCATCTTTCCTAGATGCTATAAAGCTAAAGAATGTGAACTGATTTGCCGGATTAGTTATGTAGAGAGAAACTTGATATGTGCAAAAGTTAATGTGCACGTAAATGGCTTCTTTCTCCCATTTTATTTTTTTATTGTTTATTGTTTTTTGAGAGGGAGTTTCGCTCTTGTTGCCCAGGCTGGAGTGCAGTGGCGCAATCTCGACTCACCGCAACCTCCGTGTCCCGGGTTCAAACGATTCTCCTGCCTCAGCCTCCCTAGTAGCTGGGATTATAGGCATGTGCCACCACACCCTGCTAGTTTTGTATTTTTAGTAGAGATGGGGTTTCTCCATGTTGGTCAGGCTGGTCTTGAATTCCTGACCTCAGGTAATCTACCTGCCTCGACCTTCCAAAGTGCTGGGATTCCAGGCGTGAGCCACCACGCCTGGCCTAT
Organism: Theropithecus gelada; assembly: GCF_003255815.1. Lineage (NCBI taxonomy): Eukaryota > Metazoa > Chordata > Mammalia > Primates > Cercopithecidae > Theropithecus > Theropithecus gelada. The sequence goes on along the minus strand of NC_037684.1, from coordinate 46,648,855 downwards.
TTTAGTAGGTATTATTATCTCCACTTTTCAGATGGAAAAATTGGCACACAGAAAGATAGTCACTTGTCCAAAGAACACAGCTAGTAAGAGGCAGAGAAGGAGCGGAACCCCAGGGCGTGGTTGTCGGGCTGTTGGCTCCTGACCACGTGTGCTCTCTCAGAAGATAGAGCAGAGGTTCTGTGAGACTTTGCTAAATATATCCAGGAGCAGCTAGGACCTAGTCTTCTCTCTTTTTTTTGAGACAGAGTCTCACTCTGTCACCCAGGCTGGAGTGCAGTGGCGTGATCTTGGCTCACTGCAGCCTCCACCTCCCAGGTTCAAGTGATTCTCTTGCTTCAGCCTCCTGAGTAGCTGGGATTATAGGCACCCGCCAGCTCGCCCAGCTAATTTTTGTGTTTTTAGTAGAGATGGGGTTTCACCATATTGGCTAGGCTGGTCTCAAACTCCTGACCTCAGGTGATCCACCCGCCTCAGCCTCCCAAAGTGCTGGGATTATAGGCGTGAGCCACCACGCCCAGCCCTAATCTTCTTTTGAATCAGGAACAGAGAAGAACAGTGTTCCTTCTCTTTTTATCTAGATGTTTTTTTCAAGTACATGCCATGATATGATCTTAGCTATAAAACAATTTTAGATTTCTAGCAAGAAGAAAAGCAAAAATAAATAAATAAATAATAAGTTGAGGTCTTGTGTTTTTTTCCAAATCTCTGATTGGTGCTTGAATTGAAGACTTTGAATTTTAACTCCAGTAACTTGGACTTAATGACTTACAAGCCTTAGAATACTCTTTTTAAGTTGAAGTATTTGCTAATTTAATTTTTTTTTTTTTTTTTTTTTAGAGTCAGGGTCTTGCTCAATTGCCTAGGCAGGAGTGCAGTGGTGCTGTCATGGCTCACAGAAGCTGTGAACTCATGGGCTTAAGCACTCCTCCCTGCTCAGCCTCCCAAATATCTGGGACTACAGGTGTGCGCCATCACAGCTGGCTAGTTTTAAAATTTTTTTTGTGGCAATGGGGATCCCCTCATGTTGTCCAGGCTGATCTTGAACTCCTGGGCTCGAGCAATCCTTCCACCTTGGCCTTCCAAAGTACTAGGATTACAGGCATGAGCCACCATGCCCAGCCTAATGTTTTGTTTTGTGTAAAGCCACTTTGGATGAATCATGTTAGTTAACATCTATCTCAGGCTCAGTTTTCTCTTCAGTGAGCAAGAAGTGATTATATCAATTTTTGTCTTTCTATCAAGTCCTGATCTTGGACAACTATTTGGATGGGTAAAAACTACTTAGATTTAACTTAAATTTTTTTTTAGGGTCTGGTCTTTTTAGATTGAATTCTATTATTTACCTGTAGAAGGAGTAATGTTCTTTACTTTCAGTTTTAATATTTTTATCTACAAATTACACTAGAAATTTCTGTGTAAATCTGGCTTCTGTTACCTAGGTATATGCCTTATAAAAAGTGCTTCTACTTGAGTAAATAAAAGCAATACCTTCTCATCCTTGGGAGGGAAGAAATTAAAATCTAAATTTGACTGGGTGCGGTGGCTCATGCCTGTAATCCCAGCTCTTTGGGAGGCTGACGCGGGCAGATCATGAGGTCAGGAGTTCGAGACCAGCCTGACCAACATGGTGAAACCCCGTCTCTACTAAAAATACAAAAATTAACTGGGCGCGGTAGCGCATACCTGTAATCCCAGCTACTCAGGAGGCTGAGGCGGGAGAACTGCTTGGACCTGGCAGGTGGAGGTTGCAGTAAGCCAAGATTGCCCCACTGCACTCCAGCCTGGGCAACAGAGCGAGACTCCGTCTCAAAAAAAACCACCTAAATTAAAAAAAAAAAAAGCAATACCTTTTAAAAGTACAAAGACCTCAATTTTTTTTAAATACCTTTAACTTAGCTTAATAAGATCGTTTTGATTTTTTAGACCAGTGTGAAGTAATGTCAGATAGAGAGTGAAAAAATGTGGAGATAAAAAAGAAGTGGCTGCTGGGCCATGTATAATCCCAGCACTTTGGGAGGCGGAGGCAGGTGGATCACCTGAGGTCAGGAGTTCGACACCAGTGTGGTCAACATGGCAAAACCCCGTCTCTACTAACAATACAAAAATTAGCCGGGCCTGGTGGTGCACGCCTGTAGTCCCAGTTACTCAGAAGGCCTAGGCGGGAGAATCACATGAACCTGGGAGGTGGAGGTTGCAGTGAGATGAGATCACACCACCGCGCTCCAGCCTGGGTGACATAGCGAGTCTCCGTCTCTGAAAACAAAACACAGAAATGGCTTACCTAGGACAGTTTCAGCCCCTTTCTTGTCTCTACTAGAAAACAAACTTTTTGATGTTAATATTAAAATCCTAAGGGAATTCTTAGTGGGAATGCAGAAATGTGAGAAATTAAAAAATAATAGAACCAGGGGATCCATGTATCATAAAATTAGGAATCTATAAATTTATTTGTTTTAACTGATAAGAATTGCTGAGTGTTAGGTGATTTTTTAAAAAAAATGTGAATTCATATGACAATAGGAGTATTTAGAAGAATTTTTTTAAATGTTATTTTAAGCTCTTCATTCTTGCCCCTTCTCATCTTTAATCCATCTTAGAGTAGTAGTATTAATACGTTCTAAGAGACTGATTTGGTCGACTCTTTTCAGTGGAACTGTTAGGGTTGTGTGTTTAGAACCCTGTAGCAAATTAACTCTGAAATTAAGTTGGTTTTTTTTCTTTCTTTCTTTGGAGACAGGGTCTCACTCTGTCTCCCAGGCTAGAGTGTGGTGGTATGATCATGGTTCACTGCAGCCTTGACCACCTCAGGCTCAGGTGATCCTCCCACCTCAGCCTCCTGAGTAACTGGGACTACAGGCACGCACTGCCATGCCCAGCTTATTTTTATATTGTTTCTGTAGAGACAGGTTTTCAGCATGTTGCCTAGGGTGATCTCGAACTCCTGGACTTACACGATCCACCTGCCTCGTCCTTCCAAAGTGCTAAGATTATAGGCATGAGCCACCATGCCTGGCCTGAGATTAATTTCTGAAAAGATCCATTCAAAAGGAAGGAACAGTGCTGTTAGTCTAATTTATAGTATACATTTACTTTGCTTACAGTTTAAATCCTTGATATGTTTGTAAATACATCAGCTCACAGCATACTAAGCTACCCCAAGCAGTTTCGTTGGTTTTTTTTTTTTTTTTTTTTTTTGAGACGGAGTTTTGCTCTTGTTGCCCAGGCTGGAGTGCAGTGGCGCGATCTCAGCTCACCACAACCTCTGCCTCCCAGGTTCAAGCGATTCTTCTGCCTCAGCCTCCCGAGTAGCTGGGATTACAGATGCTTGCCATTATGGCTGGCTAATTTTTTTGTTGTTGTTTGTATTTTTAGTAGAGATGAGGTTTCACCTTGTTGGCCAGGCTGGTCTCCAACTCCTGACCTCAAGTGATCCACCTGCCTTGGCCTCCCAAAGTATTGAGATTACAGGCATGAGCCACTGTGCCCAGCCCTGCTTTTCAAATTAAGAAGAGAAAGCATTTGGTTCTAGATAATATACACATAGCTCTCTTCTTATGAAGCAGAATGGCTTAGTGATTAATATTTCTGCCTGGGGTGGGGGTGCTTTCTTAAGGTTATTAGTAGAAATAGTGTTGGGAGTTGTTTAGTTACTGCCGTGGGTGTAAGTGAGTTGTCTCTTAAACTGACTTTGTACAGTGGAAAATTAAAATTAAAGGCAGGCCTGGCTGAGAGACCAGGGCTTCTCTGCCCTTTGATGTATCATTTGAGCCGTTTGGACTAAGAAAATGAACTTCAACTTCCCCATCCTCTGCTTCACAGTTTCGTTGTATCTAGCCCTTCTGCCAAAGAGAGTATTATGTCCTTCTGCCTGTTTGCTCTATATTCTCTCAAGACTCCTGAAAGCTTTTTCTAGTATTTCTCCCTTCTTTTCATCTCTTCAGATTCCTTTTACCCACTCTTTCTTTCCCTGGCCTGCTAGTGGGCTCTTTTCCCCACTCACCTCCTCTCTGCCTTGTTTTCCCCTCAGCTTCCTGTGTGCCTTCTCCCTCTCCCTTCACGACAGACACCTTCAGTTGCCTGCAGCCACTGCTGGGACTTTCTCATCAGCCTTCCCTCCCTTCCTCTCTGGATCCTGGCTTCCTCCTTGACTCCGTTCAAACTTTTTGCCAGGCTCACCAATGGTCTTTCCATTCAGCAAACAGTTCCCGAACACCTGCTGTCTGCCCAGCACTGTCCTGATGCTCCGAGTCCCCTGTATCTTCTTCCTCTCCTTCCGGAGTTCTTTCCTTCCCCCTCGGGGGTGGGGCGTGTTCTCCCTCCTTGCCATTTCCACAGTCCTCCTGGGCGTGCCTTCCTGCTTGTTGTATTATGAAAGTTCCTAGTAGGGCTTTGCTCTCAGACCCCTGACCTCATTCATCACCCACAGGTTCCTAGGATCCCCACTCATAAGTATAGACCTGAGCCAGTCTTACATGCTCAGGACCCACATGTTCCTGCAGCCCTCATGGCTCTTGATAATCTAGCCATCACCTCTTGCGCAGTTTCCCTCTCACTCACTCCTGCCAAGGGCCTACCCACACCACACCTTGCTTTTCTGAGATTGCTTTTGTTCCCATTGGTCGTACCCTGCCTATGAAAATTCTTCCTCATCCTCCTGGGCCCAGCTGAGACACTATTCATGGTAAGGAGCCTTTCCTAGTACTCAATCAGCATCCATTGCTGGATTCCCATCACCACAGTAGCTGTGAACGGTTGTTACCAATGGATATGGTGCCACCACTTTCTTGATTCAGTTCAGTAAATATTTACTGAATGTTTCAGCAGCCCTACTGGAATGACTTGTACATAGTAGGCACACAAACATTTCTTTGCCCAGTGGTTGGATGTGAGAACAAGCTGCGGCCTCCTTTTGCCAGCATGGTGCTGAGGTGAGGCCCTGGTGTTTACGCTTTAAAAAGTCCCTAGTGGCCAGGTGCAGTTGCTTACACTTATAATCCTAGCACTTTAGGGGGCTGAGGCAGGAGGATATCTTGAGCCCAGGAGTTCAAGACCAGCGTGGGCAACAGAGTGAGACCCCGTCTCTACAGAAAATAACTTGGCATGGTGGCATGTACCTGTAGTCCCAGCTACTCAAGAGGCTGAGGTGGGAGGATTGTTTGAGCGTGGGAGGTCAAGGCTTGAGTGAGTTGTAATCATGCCACTGCTCCAGCCTGAGTGACAGAGCAAGACTCTTTTTCAAAAAATGAAATAAAAAGCCCATAGGTAATTCCAAAATATTGTATCATGGCAGTTCTCTTCTGGGTCTTACCCAGATGTCTGCAGTTACAAGGATACTATGGTAGATTTTTTTTTTTTTTTTTTTTGAGACGGAGTCTCCCTCTGTTGCCCAGGCTGGAGTGCAGTGGCGCAGTCTGGGCTCACTGCAAACTCCGCATCCTGGGTTCACGCCATTCTCCTGCCTCAGCCTCCCAAGTAGCTGGGACTACAGGCCCTCGCCACCATGCCCGGCTAATTTTTTGTATTTTTCTTAGAGACGGGGTTTCACCGTGGTCTTGGTCTCCTGACCTCGTGATCCACCCACCTCGGCCTCCCAAAGTACTGGGATTACAGGCGTGAGCCACTGCGCCCGGCCTGATGGTAGATTTTATTATTGCCAAAACTAACCTAGAATCCTTTTTCACACAGATCTTCAAAACAGGACTCTTTGTATACTGTTTAGAGAGATTCTTGGCCACAGCCTTCATAAATTTACCTTGATTGTGTTCATAGACCTGCAAGGGGTTTTCATTTCACAGATCACGCACAGCTTTTTTCTCTTTGGATTGCTAATACAGATTTGTCATGAAAACAGCCTGGTCACATGTCATGTCAGCACTACGCCTAAATGGACAATTCAGAGAAAAGAAAATGAGCTTTGTAACCGTTGATTTGGTTAAACTGTTTGATGAGTCTGTAAGGCATCAGGATCATGAGAGTGGGATTCCTATTTGATGGTCCCTCTCAGTCCCAAAGTCTTTGGACCCTTGTGTCTCTTTTGGTAAAAGAATTTGCTGTCTTTTCGAGAACAGATATGACAAGGTAAACACTTCTCTACCAAGATAGCAATTTCCATTTCCAAAGCCATGTATCAAGTAGTGGCTTTTGCCCTCAAGCAATCTGATATTAAAAAGCTTCAACTAAGTGAGGGAAATAGGATTTTTTCCTATTTCAAGATTTTTACTTTAGGAGACAAAAATGCTTTACTTCTGTATATGTCTTAAGGCACTGATACAGACTTCGAATTTAGTTTTATGCCTTTTGGGTTAGAAGTGAAGAATGGTCTTTCCTTTATCCCATAAAGCAGATGACTTTGTTGTCTGACAGTGTTAAGATCAACTACAGTAACTTAAAAAAATTTTTTGGACCCTGTTCCATAGAAATGCTTTATTTTGTAACCCAGTACATACCAAATATATTTGTGAATAATTGAAAGAAAACTTCACAGAACAATATCCTTATGTCGCACACTTTGTTTTCCTTTTTTTTTTTTTTTTTTTTTAATGCTGGTTGTAACCCACCAATTTTATGCTGGTTTCACTTTCAATTTGAAAAATCCTGGTCCATCTATAGATTGTGTGACACTCCCTAAGCCTCCCCAGTAGTGAGAAAACTGGTCTGAATTGTCAGAAAATAGAAACCAAAGCATCGATAGTTTAAAACTATTGTTGGCCTGCTCAATGCAAGTGAATACAACTGAAGCAGCTTTAGAAGTTTAGAGGTAGTTAAGGTGAAACAATCTTCTCAAAATCATATTGGCAATATCAATACTTTTCAGTCTCCATTTTGAAGTTAAATGTAATTGAAGACCTTACTTGGTTTCGTAGTAGCATTCTTTTTTTTTTTTTTTTTTTTTTGAGACAGAGTATCACTCTGTCACCCGGGCTGGAATGCAGTGGTGCCTTCTTAGCTCAGTGTAACCTCTGCCTCCCAGGTTCAAGCAATTCTCCTGCCTCAGCCTGTTGAGTAGCTGGGACTACAGGGATGCGACACCACGCCCAGCTAAATTTTAAATTTTCTGTAGAGACGGGGTTTCGCCATGTCGGCCAGGCTGGTCTCGAACTCCTGGCCTCAAGTGGTATGCCTGCCTTGGCGTCCTGAAATGCTGGGATTACAGGCGTGAGCCACCATGCCTGGCCCATGGTAGCATTCTTTTTTTTTTTTTTGAGACAGAGTCTTCCTCTGTCACCCAGGCTGGAATGCAGTGGCACAATCTCAGCTCACTCCAAGCTCCGCCTCCTGGTTTCACACCATTCTCCTGCCTCAGCCTCCCAAGTAGCTGGGACTACAGGCGCCCGCCACCACGCCTGGCTAATTTTTGTATTTTTAGTAGAGACAGGGTTTCACCGTGTTAGCCAGGATGATCTCAATCTCCTGACCTCGTGAGCCACCCTCCTTGGCCTCCCAAAGTGTTGGGATTCCAGGCGTGAGCCACCACACCCGGCCATGGTAGCTTTCTTTTTTTTTTTTTGAGATGGAGTCTCGCTCTGTCGTCCAGGCTGGAGTGCAGTGGCCGGATCTCAGCTCACTGCAAGCTCTGCCTCCCAGGTTCACGACATTCTCCTGCCTCAGCCTCCCGAGTAGCTGGGACTACAGGTGCCTGCCACCACGCCCGGCTAATTTTTTGTATTTTTTAGTAGAGACGGAGTTTCACCGTGTTAGCCAGGATGGTCTCGATCTCCTGACCTCATGATCCACCCATCTCGGCCTCCCAAAGTGCTGGGATTACAGGCTTGAGCCACCGCGCCCGGCCATGGTAGCATTCTTTAGCTACTTACTCATGATCAGTTTCTTCCTCAAAAGAAATGATTTTTGGTAGATACTTTAGAAAATAAATTTTAAAATAAAATAGAAGATCCAAATCCTAAATATTTTGTCATATATATCCTTCCAGATTTTTGGTGTATATAAATATATGTATTATACATTTGAGAAAAACATTTTAAGAATCAACTGATATACTATATACACTGTTTAGTATGAACTGAAATGATGTAAAAAATGATGCTAAAGACTTTGATGTTAGAGTATGTACATCTCTATGACCATTGCTAATGGCTGAATAGAATTTCATCATATATGTATATAATGGATGTAATATAATTAAACTAATTATTCATTGGACATTTAGGTCATTCCAGTTTTTAGCCATTATAAATAAGGCTCAGTAAACCCTTTTTTTTTATTTTTTATTTTTTTTTGAGACAGAGTCTTGCTCTGTTGCCAGGCTGGAGTGCAGTGGCATGATCTTGGCTCACTGCAACCTCTTCCTCCCGGGTTCAAGTGATTCTCCTCCCTCAGCCTCCCAAGCAGCTGGGACTACAGGCGCGCACCACCACGCCCAGCTAATTTTTGTATTTTTAGTAGAGACGGGGTTTCACCATGTTGGCCAGGATGGTCTCAATCTCTTGACCTCGTGATCCGCCTGCCTCAGCCTCCCAAAATGCTGGCATTACAGGCATGAAGCACCGCGCCCGGCCACGATTTTTTAAATGCACTGGAAATTGGAAATCTACCTAACCCTGAAAAAAAAAAGTTATGTACAGACATCTTCCCTAATCTATTTAAAGAACTTTTGCCTTTTCTCAGAGTAGCATCACCCTTGTGCTATTATAGTATGACATAGATATAATTTGAGATGAAAACTTGACTTACTAGAAACTGATTGTAGTTCTTGCCTTGATTTTCAGACAGTACCTGTATTGAGAAACAGTAAAGAAAACAGACTAAGAGGAAACAAAGCGTTCTGCGTGGTGGGTTTCTTATTGAGTGTAGTTACCTGTTTGTTAAATATTCGTGATTCGCAAGGCGCAAGTGGCCATTCTCTGTTGTTATGCTAGGTTAGGAGAGGCCTTTGTAGAATACAATTTGTGTTTTTGACTTTGACTTCTTAAGCCTCTATGTAAATACAGTTGCAGCTGCTGCAAATCCTGCTATCTGACTTCATCAGCCCAGCCCATTATCATCCTTTCATGAGGTTTTTATTTTTTATTTTTTTTATTCTAGAAAGAGGGGTTGTCTCCTGCTACCTATAGGCAATGGGGTATGTGGCCATAGCTCCAGTGGCCTCGGCACCATCACAAGTCTTGGTTTCAGTCTTGTTAATGATGGCAGCTTTGTGAACATTGCTTGTTTTCATTGTTTTGGATAAGTTACCTATATGCATATTATTGGATGTAATTTTTGGTCAAAAAAGAGATAGAACTAGGATTTTAAAAATCACTTTAAAATATGTATTTGCAAACAGCATTTTAGTTAATTTATACATTTTTATAATAAAAATAAATAATAACCACATTGCAAAGAAGTTAAAGTGTAGAAAAAACCAAGCAGCTATAATCTTTCTGTTCTAACATAACTACTGTGATTTCACTCTTTCTTTCCAGTCTTTGTTTATATTTTTTGAGACAGTCTCATTCCGATTGCCTAGGCTGCAGTGCAGTGGCACAATCTTGGTTCACTGCCACCTCGACCTCCCAGGCTCAAGTTATTCTCCCACCTCAGCTTCCTGAGTAGTTGGGACTATAGGCGCGAGCCACCACACCCAGATAACTTTTTTGTTTTCTTTTTTTTGTGTGTTTTGTATTGTTTATGAGATGAAGTCTCGCTCTGTTGCTAGGCTGGGGTGCAGTGACATGATCTCGGCTCACTGCAACCTCTGCCTCCCGGGTTCAAGCAATTCTTCTGCCTCAGCCTTCTTAGTAGCTGGGACCACAGGCGCACACCACCATGTCCAGCTAATTTTTGTATTTTTAGTGAAGACGGGGTTTCACCATGTTGGCCAGGATGGCCTCAATCTCCTGACCTCGTGATCTGCCCGCCTCAGCCTCCCAAAGTGCTGGGTTTACAAGCATGAGCCACTGCACCCGGCCTTTTTTTTTTTTTTTTTTTTTTTGAAACAAAGTCTCACTCTTGTTGCCCAGGCTGGAGTGCAATGGCACAATCTCGGCTCACTGCAACCTCTGCCTCCCAGGTTCAAGTGATTCTCCTGCCTTGGCCTCCCTCATAGCTGGAATTACAGGTGCCCTCCACCATGCCCGGCTAATTTTTGTATTTTTAATAGAGATGAGGTTTCTCCGTGTTGGCCAGGCTGGTCTTAAACTCCTGACCTCAGGCATGAGCCACTGCACCCAGCCAATCTTTTTGTATTTTTCATGGAGATGGGGGTTTTGCCATGTTGGCCAGGTCTCGAAGTCCTGCACTCAAGCAATCCACCTGCCTCAGCTTCCCTCAGTGCTGGGATTACAAGTGTGAGGCACTGCACCCAGCCTCCAGTCTTTTTTTTTCTTATGTGTAGACTTTACCTAGTTGTAACCAGCTATTTCAGAACCAATGTCTTTGCCTAAGGGAGTATAAGTTTGGATGTATTAAAGGGCTAAGTTAAAAAAAATTATATACTAGATATTCATTACTAGAATTCTTTCTCATGTGCTGAATACAATATTGTATTGAGTTGTAAATCAGAAAGGTACCGCCAATTGAGTTATCAGGGTTGTCATTTATTAGAAATGCAACAGTAAAATTGTAAAATAAGGCTGGGCATGGTGGCTCATACCTGTAATCTCAGCACTTTGGGAGGCCAAGGCAGGAGGATTGCTTGAACTCAGGAGTTGGAGAGCAGCCTGAGCTGCCTGAGCGAGATCTTGTCTCTGCTAAAAAAAAAAAAAATTTACTGGGCATGGCGACGTACATATATAGTACGAGCTGCTCAGGAGGCTGAGGTGGAACAATTGCTCGAGCCCAGGAGATTGAGGCTACAGTGAGCTTGATCCACTGCACTCCAGCCTGTGTGACAGAGTGAGACCTTGTCTCCAAAAAAGATAAAATAAATTGTAAAATACCGTAATTCTGGAATGGGTCCTTCATGTCACCCTCCCCTTTGAGAGTCCTAGTGGTGGAAGGCAGAAATTTCTGAAAGTGACTTTTTTTTAAAAACATGGACTGCAGAATGAAAGTGACTCTTATCAGGGATCTCTGAGTAGCCTCTCCAAGATGACCAAAACACCAAGTCATATTAGTTACATGAAAGGAAAAATTAGGCACGCTCATGTACACACACGTACATATGAACTGCAATAATGCCAACATAAGATAACTTGACTAGAAGTCTATTTTTTTTTTTTTTTTTTGAGACGGAGTCTCACTCTGCCGCCCAGGTTGGAGTGCAATGGCCGGATCTCGGCTCACTGCAAGCTCCGCCTCCCGGGTTCAAGCCATTCTCCTGCCTCAGCCTCCCGAGTAGCTGGGACTACAGGCCCCCGCCACCGCACCCGGCTAGTTTTTTGTATTTTTTAGTAGAGACGGGGTTTCACCGTGTTAGCCAGGATGGTTTCGATCTCCTGACCTCGTGATCCGCCCGTCTCGGCCTCCCAAAGTGCTGGGATTACAGGCTTGAGCCACCGCGCCCGGCCGACTAGAAGTCTATTAAGTCCTTTCAGGGTCTGTCCTGCAGTTACAGAATACCATTTTGTGTCCATGATGATCACAAAATTGGCCTAAGCTTTTAGTTTTTATCCTCACTTGTGCCCAGAAGCCATCTTATTTGTCACTTTTTATACCCTGTCCCAATGACTGATACATTCTCTTGGAGGCTGAGAACTTTCTTCTTTGGTTGGAAATAATTGAATGAATGGGAAAAGCAGGTAGAGAATATGTGTAAAAGAATTAGGATATAGTTGACGGGATTTGGAGTTAGGGCCCATGCTTGAACCTGGACCCATCCTCCTAGATCTGTGTATTAGGGACAGTAAATCCTGCTCAGCCTGACAGGGTGGCTGTGAGGAGAGACGTCTTAGGAGAGCATACTTTATAAATTCCAAAGCCCAGTGTATGTCTTCATCCTCAAGCTGAACTGGAAAGGTACTCTTAATAGAGCACTGTACATGAAACCACAGTAAAGCTCTCAAACAAAACAGCCTGATTGTGACCCTGTTTCTTCTTCCAGTCTTCAGGCAGTGACAGTGGTGGGAGCAGCAGCAGCAGCAGCAGCAGCATCAACAGCCCGGACAGGGCCAGTGGGCCGGAAGGCAGCTTGAGCCAGACCATGGCTGGATCCAGCCCTAACACGCCTCAGCCCGTGCCCGAGCAGTCTGCGCTGTGCCAAGGCCTCTACTTCCACATCAACCAGACCCTGAGGGAGGCCCACTTCCACAGCCTACAGCACCGAGGGCGGCCTCTGACATGATGTGCCGGCAGTTTCTTGCCTTCTGTGAAGGGACAGCGCTGTGCAGATTTGATATTTCAACTTACAACTTGTTTTAAAAGAAAAATTGCACACGAAAAATGCCTGTTGGCTTTTCAGTCTATATTTGAAATAACAGGTTAACAGGCAGTTGTTTACTTGTGGTTTTGCTGCACTATTGCAATTTCAAAGGGGCTTTGAAGCAATTTTTTATAGGATTCTTTTGAGGGAGGGCATCAAATCTATGTCAAGGTAGTGGTTTGAGGAAAACTCATTCTGTGTGTTGAATCCATAGTATGTCCCATTCAGACTGATTTCCAAATCTGTCAACTAGAAACTCTACTTGATGTAAAGAGCCTTTTAAAAATGCGGGATCTTCAATTTTTTTTATTCAATAAACTAGTAAAGAGTATCTAGTTTCCATGAAAAAACATAAGTTTTTTTCCAAAATATAGGAAGCTTGATTCAGTCTTGCACTGAAATTAACTGCCATACTACCTCTCAGTATGTAGATGTTCTATTGAAAGTACTCTCTCCTGGGTAACAGGAGAATAATCAGATCCAATTCAGACTGTCAGTGAAGCACCCTCCCTAATAATAGTCTCTACTCTTTGTTATATATTTGTATTTCCAGGGAGAACGTCTTCTAGATTCCTGTATACCCAGATAACTTCTGTGTCACTATTCCTCCAGAGTCTGCACCTCAGACTTCAGTAGGAAACATGGCACAGTTCTGCAAGTGAAGTAATATGTAATGACTTTTTGTCCTACAAACTTGGCCAGTCAGCAGCTTATAAGATCTCACTGACAATTCCACCTTGTAGTATCAACAATTAAGGCGTTGTTGAATGCTAATAAAATGTAAGCTACCTGAACTGATGTCTAAAGCAACAAGTATTGTGAAATTATGGGACAAGGATTAACCTGATGCTTAAAGTAACCCCCCAACAGTAACTAGGGGGCCACATTCCATCAGTGAAACTGCAAAGATTGGTGTGGCTAAGAATCAGATGAGCAGAGGCATCTTTAGAAGAAATAATGTGGTAGTATTTATTTAGGGAGAGACAGACGTGTTGCCATGTTACTTAGTCATACTAGAGAGCCAGCCCAGTTTGAATAATGAAGGTGCAGACGTGTTGTCTTCTTCGCTGACGAGCTGTCTGAACAAGGAGCCAGGAACTGTCGGGTCACCAGCTGTGGAGTGTGCCGGGGGGACAACCTGTCATTGGATGTAGAGAAAAGTGCCTTAAGAGTTGACCTGAGCCCTCCTGCCCACTCGCCCTCCGCACGACACCACTCAGAGTCCACACGGCACACACAGCGGAGCTGAGAAGCACGATGGCTCTAGTCAGAAGACTCTGCTGTCGGTCCAGATTTGAAGAGGACACAGGGAACAGCATGAGCCTTTGTGACAAAACTAGAATTTGGAAATGAGGACTGTCCTGGGAAAAGGGTAGACACAGGCACCTCTCTCCACAGCCTGCTAACAGAATGTGGGCAGAACTGAAAGATCACTGCAGTGGAAACTGTTCTGGAAGAGGCTGCAACATAGCCCATGCTTAGGGACTGGATGGTTTTTGCAAGAGCTTTTTTTTTTTTTAACTACCATCTCCCAACTTTTAAAGCCAGATACTTGATAAGGATTTTAGATCTTAATGGGTTCGATGGTAGGGAATACGGAAAGGATACACTGCTAATATTGTGTCTAACAATAAAGCAAACAACTCGATGCTGTAAGAAGACAAGCTGTTTGAGCTTTCAAACACACGTGCACACAGCACAATTCAGAAATACCCAGGTGGACTCCTGCAGGCTTAACAGTTGGCATCCTACTGAAACGAAACGTGTATTAACAAGAAAATGTCAAACTTTTGGGGAAACAAATTTTCTATTATTTCCCACCCAACTAAAAGGGAAGATAAAACCATCATCATCAGAACAAAACAGATTTTTTCCAAACAAGTAAAATGATAGTGCCGGGTTGGCAGTTAACTCTTTCACCCTACTAAATTCAAGAGATCATCTCCATCCTGTCCTGTATATTTTCTACATTTCTATTAAGAGGCTACTTGGTAGTGTCAGTGGGCATCTCTTACACCTTCTAGTAGCTCAAGCTAGCAAAACCTTGTACTTCTCTATTGCGCCGCCATTAAAAGCAGCATTAGTGCATTGTGTCATTCAGTTCTTTATCAGTTATTTAAAAGGGCGTGATCATTGGGTGCCTCGGTGGGAGGTGGGGACCCATCCGCGGATGAGCCTTTTGCTCTTGGCACCAACCTGGGCTTTTGTTTCGACGTTTCTGGTTGATTTAGCCTTTCGCGTGCTTGTCATGCTCAGTGGGAGAAGTCCAAACCTCCAAAACAAGAGGAAAGAATTTAGTAGCACAAACAGGCAGTTCTGGGGCCCAGCAGAGGCCTCTTTATTTTTTATTTATTTATTTTTTTTGAGACGGAGTCTCACTCAGTCGCCCAGGCTGGAGTGCAGTGGCGCGATCTCGGCTCACTGCAAGCTCCGCCTCCCGGGTTCACTCCATTCTCCTGCCTCAGGCTCCTGAATGGCTGGGACTACAGGCGCCCGCCACCACGTCCGGCTAATTTTTTGTATTTTTAGTAGAGACGGGGTTTCACTGTGTTAGCCAGGATGGTCTCGATCTCCTGACCTCGTGATCCGCCCACCTCCGCCTCCCAAAGTGCCCAGCAGAAGCCTCTTAGCAGCCTTTACCTGATCTGACTGGATGCTAGTGGCAGGATGTTATGGGGTTCTTGGGAGTTGAACGTACTGCTCCGGGGGGCGAGCTGATTCTCTGTACCAGTCACCAATCCAAACAGAACCTGGCAGACAAGAAGTGGAGCTCAATAAAATGCAGAGGTTTCACTGTGCAGGTAAAAGGCAGGCAAAAAAAAAAAAAAGTCACCGATCACTATCGTATTTCTAAGCATCATTCTGGGGAATGTTCTGAGTGCGTTAATGCTTCATGATTACTTTTTATCACTGCCCACAGGTCAGAATCTGAGAGGCAGGGCGTTTTTTATTCCTGTTTCTGAGGCCTGGATAAAACTGTAATAATCCTTATTTATAACTAAAGGGGCCAAATCTTGGTTGCCTCAGTGTGTGAGATTTTATCTAATCCTCTTTCAGCTCTCATAACTACACTCGGCTATTTGTGTCTTATCCCCCTCCCTACACTGCATCCTGGAGTATTACGTGCTGGAGCAGGTTAATTTTGTAATTTCAGCCTGTGGCGCTTGGTTCGCACTGAGCATGTTTTCGATCTGACTCACAGAAGTTCGCTGCACCAGGCGATGAAGGTTGCTGTTAAGGTGTGGTGTGAAAACGTCCAGGTCAAATGGATCAATGAGGGCTTCCAGGTGGTCAGTCACTTTCTCAATTCTGAGAAAAGGATTAGGATCATTACTGTCCACATTTTTTAGGATCAAAAACCATCATAATATCCTACTGCTGTAGAAATCTTGGAGTTGGATTTCATTCTACGTAGTTGTTGGCTTAGTACATTTGTCACTGATGATAGTGCTTAAGTCACCCTCAAGAGTTTCAACCTGACATCATGTCTAAGTGAAGCCCACCCCTTCCCCCTCTTCTGTCTATAAGAAGAGCACTAAGTGCTCAAATGATACTCAGCAGCTGCTAGGCTGACTCAGAAGAGAGACGAAGGACAGTCCACCTATTTCACTTGACCATGGCATTTATCCAGCAGGCGGCCATTATTTAACTTGCTGGTAATATGAGCACTTACTGTTCAAAACAAACACAATGAATGTGCTGTATAACAGGCTGACTCTGGTGGCTTCCCAGCAAAGGGACTATCTGCTGTTGGAAGAGACTGCCTTGACATAGCTCAGTAGAGGATACGACACCTGGAGTCTGGCTTGCTCCGGCCACTCTTCACCTCGTCGGCCTTGGCTGTCAGAACAATGTTGAGGTAACGCAGATCATAAAGCAGCTGCAGCGCCCGGTTCTGGGTGACCGGAAATGCACCTTCTTTCTGCAAATGAATTCCCGGTCCCCACCCATGAAGAGAGAGGACTTGGTATGTGAGCGTAATAAACAGCTTCATGTTTTGGTTGAGTTTCAGCTTGCTATTCAGAAGCAGATGGTTTTAATACTCATATGGTCAGTTTAATCTCACAACAACAAAACAAGTTATGTTAGAAACTTGATCTTAAAATTAAAAACCTAACAGCAGGGAAGAGAAATGGCCCTTAAAAAAGGCCTCAGATGCTGTAAATGGTTGTTCTTAAGGGAAAAAAAGGCTCCTTGCATGAAGGAAAAGTATTTTGAAGAAGCTCATTAGAGAAGACTTACTGAATTCTTTCCAAAATCAGGATTTGTTCCTTCTTGGGACTTTTCTTTTTTTTTTTTTTTTTGAGATGGACTCTCGCCCTGTTGCCCAGGCTGGAGTGCAGTGGCACAATCTGGGCTCATTGCACCCTCCGCCTCCCAGGTTCAAGCGATTCTCCTGCTTCAGCCTCCTGAGTAGCTGGAACTACAGATGTATGCCACCACGCCCAGCTAATTTTTGTATTTTTAGTAGAGATGGGGTTTCACCATGTTGGCCAGGCTCGTCTCGAACTACTGGCCTCAAGTGATCTGCCTGCCTTGGCCTCCCAAAGTACTGGGATTACAGGTGTCAGTCACTGCGCCTGACATGCTCCTTCTTAAAAAAACGTTACTGGCCAGGCGCGGTGGCTCCTGCCCATTGTCCCAGCACTTTGGGCGGCTGAAACGAGAGATTTGCTTGCACCCAGGAGTTTGAGACCAGCCTGGGCAAAATCGCAAAACCTGTCTCTACAAAAGATGCAAAAATTAGGTGTGCTGGCGCATGCCTTGTGGTCCCAACTATTTGGGAGGCTGAGGTGGGAGAATCTCCTGAGCCTGGGAGGATGAGGTTGCAGTGAGCCGAGATGGCGCCCCTGTATTGCAGCCTGGGTGACAGAGTGAGATTTTGTCTCAAAAAAGAAAAAAAAAAAAAGTTACAAATGAAATGGGATTATACACCAAGGGCAGAACGCTTCCTAGACAGTGAAAGTGGTGTGAACGGTTGGGAGACAAGAACTCCCCGTAAGCGAGCACCTCTGTGTGTCACACCGTGTGGCAGGCAACCGTTCTCTAACTACCCAGTCACCCCTGAGGTGGGTGTGCTATGGCTGGGATGGGGAGGGGGGGCTGTCTGCCTTTTACAAGTGAGGAAACCACTGAGCAGCTTATCTACAGGATCACATTTGGTCCTGAGGAAACAGAGGTTAATGATTTGCCTGGAGCCGCCAGTGAACAAGTGGCAGCACTGAGGTTGGAAGCCAGGTCTTTTATTTTGAAGCTCTGATCCTTTTCATTGTTTTTTTGATTTTTTTGTTTTGTCTTTTTAAGAGACAGGGTCTTGCTTCGTCGCCCAGGCTGGAGTGCAGTGGTGCGATCATAGCTCACTGCAGCCTCGAACTCCCAAGCTAAAGCCATCCTCCCACCTCAGCCTTCCAAAGTTCTGGGTCTTGGTCTTTCCATCTGTGCTGAGCTGCCTTCTTAGCGAAGATCTGCTCGACTCTTCAGAATGGGTGTAAGTAAACTCACAACGCTGGGTGCCACTCCTAAGATAGAGCATTTTTACAGGACCCGATGCCTGGGCTGGGTGATCCTTAACAGTTTGAGTCTTTGATGTGAATTGCTCAAACCCAAGACAAAACTAAGGTTTTGTTTCATTTAATTTGTGTTTTTAATGGGCAAACATTCAGACACCTACCTTACTCTGTTTTTCTTCGGAAAGTTTCTCATAGGCAGCTACTACTTGAACCATACAGCTTTTCAGCATCTCCTGTAATGTCACCTTTGGCAAGGCGTGGCCTCCAACCCGATTAACTTCCTGGCATAAACTAAACAGGAAGGACTGTACATACCAGGATGGCTAAAAGAACAAAGAAATGTCACATTGCCAACTGCACCAATTAAATGACACACCAGGAAAGTGAACCCACTTAATCTTACAAGGCCTGTTTGCCAGGACTTTGGCCCCTCTCAGCAACGCTTCTTACAGGCAGACTGTTGAGCAGACACAAGGCCCCTGGTTAAGTGCAATTTGCTGTTACCCCCTCTGCGGTCTGAGGCTGATCTAGCAGAGGTGCCTGTGTTTTATGCTGCTGATTTCACGGCAAGTAAGTGGTTCTCTAATTAGCACAGAGCCTATGCTACAAAAGGAAAGAATGGTTAACTGACTTCTTGAACAGTCTGCCATTTACTTAGCCCTACATCTACTATGCCCCCATAGTAGAAAGTTACAGATGTTATTTTCAGCTATTCCTCAGAAGTTGTATGTTGAATGATTTTCTAAAATCTTTTCTTCTTTTCCATGGAGCAGTTATATTCCCTTTTTCAGCCCATGGTGCCTGCTGGGATGGGACCTGCTCACCTGTGCAGGGAGTCGGATCTTGGATGTGACGCTGCTGCCAGACTCTGCCTCCTCCTGAATTTCTAGCTCATCCCAGCTGGTGGCTGTGGCCAGGACTGAGCCAGCATCATCTAGAAGTAATGACTGGGTGAATCCATGAATCAAAACCTGGTAATAAAAGGCAAATATCCATACAAGCCACTCAGATCCTCTGTAGAGTTTCTTTAAAACAGTCTGCGTAATCCTGAGAACAGCGCAAGCTGCTGAAGTTGTAGGAACAGTGATGGTATCAGTCCTCTTTTGGCTAATTATCAATGATATCAGCCATGGGAATTTTGTTGCTAACTACCCTATCAATGTCATATACCACTTCTTTTTTTTTGAGACAGGGTCTTGCTCTTCTCCCAGGCTGACTGCAGTGGCGCAATCACGGCTCACTGCAGCCTCGACCTCCTGGGCTCAGGCAATGCTCCTGCCTCAGCTTCCCAAGTAACTGGGACTACAGGCATGCACTACCACACCAGAATAATTTCTGTACTTTTTGTAGAGAGGGGGTTTCATCATGTTGCCCAGGCTGGTCTTGAATTCCTGGGTTCACACAATCCACCCATCTCAGCCTCCCAAAGTGCTAGGATTACAGGTATGAGCCACCATGCCTGGCCCAAATACCACCTCTTAAGGTACAAGTGGAGACTACTGGGAATATGATATTTAGGTTAAAGAGAGGAAATACAGGCAGAAAGTCTTTCATTCTCATCTGATGCAAGGAAAAAATGCAGCTTTTCTGTCTACAGAATCTAAGCTAAAAATGAATGAAAAAGTTTTTACTGAACTTTCTGGCAGAGATAAAATAACTGTATGAAATAAGAAATGTTTTGCCTTTACTACTGAAGGAGCCGATTGAGGTTGGCAAGACTGGAATATGACAAAAGTGAGACAAGACAGGGGTAAGAAGTAGTTACATCACTCACTTTCACAACTGCAGTGCTCCAGACCCGGTAGCCCATCACGCTCTGCTGGAGGAGTACTTCTTTAACCTCTTGCCACTTGGCCTGTGTAGGAATGATTTCCTGAGTTTTCACCTTTCCCTGTTTTCTCAGAGCCCGAAACTCCCTTGCTGGTTTCTCTGAGCTCTCTGATTTTCCCAGGATGCACTGCTTCAGATGGGGGCACAGCTCTCCCAGGGACTGGCAGAGTCTGGCCATGAAAAGAACTGAGTGCAGCGTAGTACTGTTGAGGGCATCCTGTTGCCCTTGCACACCTTCTTCAATGCTCTGCAGCTCTGCCCGGATGCAGTCCACGATGTGCTTGATGCATGCCACGGACTGAGTCCGCAGCATCTCCTGCACGGTCCCTGCGTCTGCGTATCTGTCAAAAGCAGAGCTCTTGGCCTGTGTGGGAGAAACGTCCCTGGGCAGTGGCGAGTCATCAGAGGGGAGGTAAGCCAGGAGGTCATCTAGTTTAACCTTCAGCTTAGAATCCAGGGCAGAACAGAAGTTCTGTACACAAGGGCTAATGGCTTGTGCTTTCATGGAGAGGCCGCTACTGGCAAACTGACCCCGGTTTGCCACGTTGACCCAGGCCGCGTCGGAAGGCAGGTCATTAGGACTCTCGGACCAGAGGAAGAGCGACATGTTGTACTCAAAGTGGATGTGCTTATTTGAAGGGGAGTTGCTGGTGCTGCTTTCAAGTTCCTGCAAAGCTGAAACCAGGAGCTCCTTGGAGCTACTGGAGATAGAGTCAAAGCCTTCCTTTGTCAGAGTCTAAAAGAGAATGAGAGAAGAGTTCTAATCACAGTTCCTTTAAGGACGCTTCAAAACAAGAGTACCAAATGGTAATTTATCCTAGCATTCAGAAGGTTCACCATCTTCAGAAAGATGGCATGGTGTTGGCAGAGAATAAAGCCATTGTTGATGAACATGGGCCCATTCCCGACCAAGTGACAGAGGCCTGGTGTATTTTCAGCTCTAGACTCTGTATCTGTTACTAAGCAGGAAAAGAATATACTTGGGAAGTGACGGAAGTCCCGCAAGACTGTCAAAATACCACTAGGATTGGCCATAAAACAGGTAGACCATGTGACTGTCCAGCTCACCTGTAATCGGTCAAGGAACAGTTGCTGCATCATATCTTCCCAGAACAAAAGCGGCTTCTCCAGAAGCCGCCGACACAGCACATCCCAGCTGTGATTGGCGGACTCATTGGTGAGTAACTCCCACATAGCGTCCCGGATTCCCGCGAGGCCCTTCATGCTCTTCACGTACATGAGCAGGTTGGTGACCCCATTTTTAATGTCTTCGTTACACCTGCAACAGAATCATTTTCTTTGGGCTCCATCAGAGGCATGGTGTTCACATCTTTATTAAGAAAAACATCAGAATCCCATTTGACAATCTCTTAGCTGAGTTCCAATAGATAAATATCTATGTGTCTCAGGACTGAGAGATCTGTAGCAACACAGAGCCTTTTGGCTGGGGTGGGGCATGCAGTCTGTTGCCCGCACCAGACCTACCCTTGCTTCCCTGAGGATATAAGGAAGACTGGACCCTGTGGAATGGCTTAAAAAACCAATGCATTAAGTAAAAACAGGAGTTGCAGAACTTTCATATGAAGAGAATTTAAAAGTCCCACATAACCTTTTGAAAGACAAACTCCTTCTTGGTTCTCCCCTGGTGGGTGCTGAATGACCTCAAAGGTGGCAATGGGCCACAGAGTAAGTGGCTGATGGGCAGCACGCCATTCAGGACAGGCTTTCTGCACATGCCTTGCTGACCCTCGTAATGCCCCGTACAAGGCTGCATGGGTGGTTCCTGCCAGCGGCAGGGAAGCTCTTTCTGGCTACTTACATGTGGATCCATTTCTGCAGTGTGTCTTTCAGGTATTCCTGGCTGATGGGATGTGCGAGAGTTCGGAGTGTTGGCTGGAACTCGACGATGGACGCCGGCAGGTGTTTAAACCAGCTGCAGAGTTTCATCTCTTCCTGCAGGACACCAGTGCCCTTTCCTAAAGAGAAGGCCAAGTGAGAAGCCATCTAGGCCACCCTTTGAAGTGCACATTAAAACAGGGAGTTAAGTCGGGCACAGTGGCTCATGCCTATAGTCCTAGCACTTTGGGAGGCTGAGGCGGGTGGAGTGCTTGAGCCCAGGAATTCAAGACCAGCCTGAGCAACACAGTGAAACCTCACCTCTACAAAAAGGAAACAAAATTAGCCAGGCGCCATGGTGCACACCTGTAGTTGCAGCTACTTGGGAGGCTGAGGTAGGAGGATCACTTGAGCCCAGGAGGTCGAGGCTGCAGTGACCCATGATCGTGCCACTACACTCCAGCCTGGGCAACAAAGCGAGACCCTATCTCCAAAAAAATAAATAAATAAAAGATGGACTTAGAAGGAATTTCCAAAACTCATCAAGTTTTCCTGTGGAAGGTCAAGCTGGACTTCTGAAATACAAGGAAAGAGAAAGTACAGGACACGTGTGAGGTCCCATCACGGAGTGTGGCAGCCACCCCACAACTCTGGTCATTCTGTTGGTTGAGAAGAATGGCAAAGATCAGGAGGAAAAAAAACAGGGATCAAAAGAGTAGAAAGAAGAAATGAGTGCTGTGCAGTCCTGGGTTTGGTTTGGTTTTGTTTCTGGGGGTTTTCAAAGTAGAACTTACGTTGTCAAAAAAGTAAAAGGTAATGGCTTCCCTTTCCTCTCAATCCTCCTACCTCCCTTAAAGATGGAAGGAAAGAATCAATGACTGCTTATTCTGATTAACTGAGTCGTTCATAGCTCTTCAGAGGTGACCTGTCAAGAAGGGGACAGGCCTGTACTGTGCAACTCTGGGAGGCCTCATTCACTGTGTTTTGAGTATAAGGCATCCTCCGGAGTTTGAAGCCCGGGGCCCTCCCAAGGCCCCTTGTACTGCTTTCTAAAGCCACGACAAGTCAGCCAGTACCCCCCCTTCCTGAGTGGGATGAGGTACTAGATGTAAGCACGTAGAGGGAAAGTGAAGCATAAGGAGGTGGAGGTGAAAGATAAAGTGAGCTAAGATGAGGCGACAATAAGCACCTCTCTCTGGAAACAGCCACTTGGCCACCACCACACTCTTCTGCTTCCTTTCTACCTTTGGCTGTATCTCCTTTGTCAATTTTGCTGACACCTCCATTTGACCTTGGATTTCTGGAGTTCCATAAGACAGAGTCCTCTGTCATCGCTTCTTACTGATGACGTCATCTATTCCCACGGCTTGAAATAACAGCCACATGCAGACGCACAACAGTGTGTCTCCAACCAGACCTCCCAGCAATCTGTTCTGGACTCTCAGGCACCTGCCCACTTCACAGTCCCATTCCAAGGCCCCAGGCATCGCCAATGCAACGTTTTCTCTTTCCTCTTTTTTTTTAAGACAGGTTCTCGCTCTGTCACCCAGGCAGCAATGCAGTGGCACAGTCACTGCTCACTTCAGTCTCAACCTCCCTGGCTCAAACGATCCTTCTGCCTCAGCCTCCCAAATAGCTGGGACCACAAGGGCATGCCAGCACACCCAGCAAATGCTTATCTTTTGTAGAGATGGGGTCTCACTATGCTGCCCAGGCTGATCTCAAACTCCTGGACTACCTAGGCTTCCAAAGTGCTGGGATAATGGATGTAAGCCACAGCACTGGGCCATTGCAAAGTGAACCCGTCATCAGCCGCTTCCAACCAGCTCCTTTTCTACTTAACTTGGTCACCTCCCTTCTCACATCCTTATAGCCAATCTGTCACCACATCCTCTCCTCCTACACAGATGTCTGAGCTGTGCAATTAGCTTCCTCTCTACTGTTCCTTCGTAACCCAAGCTCCAGCGGCTGACACCTGGATCGTGGCAACAGCCTCCTAAGTGAGCTCTCGGCATCTGTTCTAGCCCCAAGGGGATCTATTGCCACCTAAAAGCCAAATGCATTTATTTCATTTCAGTTGAGATAAATGCTACCAAATAAAAGTATAGGATGCACGGGCACATATAACAGGGTCCACACCAAGCCTGGAAGGTCCCAGGAGGCTTCCATTGTTCTTTGGATAAAGTCTAAATGCCCTAGCCTCCCTCACAAGGCTGGGCATTATCCAGCCCCTGGCCCCACCTCCAGTCTCTGCTCAAACAGCTCTCCCCCTCACCCAGTACCTCTCAGTCTCACTGGCTGTCTTATAGTTTCTCCTCGCCTCAGGATCTTTGCACATCCTCTTCCCTTTGCCTGGAAGCCTGTTCCTTGCCTTTTTCACCTAAGTGACTTCCACTCAACCTTCAGCTTTCAGGTTAAAGGCTTCTCCAGGGAAGCCTTCTCTGACCTTGGTGAGTTCCTTCCATTCAATGTTCCCAAGGCAACTTGTACTTAGTCTTTCTAGCAATGACCAATATTGACGCTAAATGGATATTCACATATTTGTGAGTCTGACACCTGCTTCTACCACTCAACTGTGGCCTCGATGAAGGAAGGGTCTCTATTTGTCCAGTTCACCGCTCCATCCCCAGAGCCTAGCATGGTGGCTGGCACACGGTAGATGCTGAGCAAATTATCAGTTGAGTGAACCAGAATTTAAAAAGCCTGGCTAAGAGCTCACCGGCAGGATGCTGGCCTGTGATGGTCTCCAGAGTAGAGAAGAGCAAGCCACACGGCAGGGCCGGATCTGGCAGCAGTCCTTCTGGCAAAGTGTAGAAAAGAGCATGAGCTTGCTTCAGAGTGGTGGCCAGCAACTCCACTAATGAGCAAATCTGAGCCTTGATACCAGCACCTAAAAGAAGAAACCATCCTCTTTGATTACCTTTCCCAAAGCGAAAGACAGAGGATGCTCTGGAGGCTTCAGTCTCCCGCAGCTCACCCTTCTCCATCCCATCTTTAAGGACCAAATGTTGGCCAGAAGCCACACCCACCATGGTGTGGCTGGTTGAGAAGTTTCTGAATAGTTGCCTTTCTGGCCAGCAGGAAGTCTGTGAGGGCTTGGCGAGGAGAACTCTCTTCTAAGAGCATTATAGAGCACAGGGCCTCGGCCACAGCTTGGTCAGACACGGCTTGGCATTTGAGCAACATCTTGCTTTCATGCAGAATAGTTGACCTAAAAAAATGATGACAAAGGTCACCAGGATATTTTTCCCATCTTGGGTAAAGAGCTTTGGTACATCAGGAAAGAAGACAAACTCCATAAACCTGTAGTGTGAATCTTGGCCACCACCAGAGAAGCTCTTTACTCTGGATCCACTTACCGGAAGTGGCTGGCAGCTGCCACCTGCCGGATGAGTATAGGAAACCGGGAGAGGACGGGACTGTATCGGGAACTAGAAGAATCCAGCTGGAGCAGGTTGTGAAGGTGGCAGCAGAGCAGGTAGAGCTGTGTGGCATGGAGATACTGAGAGGCTTCCATCGAGCTCCAGATCTTCTCAGGAATTTCTAAGAGTAGCTTGATCTGGGCAGCCATGCTGTAGAACTTCTCCTGGGATGGCTGCTGTGGCTGCAGGGGAAGGCACAGAACTAAACCAGAAGAACGAACAAAAGCAGTCTCAGTGTTCCGTAGGCTTGGGAAGAAATCTGGGGGTATTTAAGGATACAAAACTTCTATTAAGCTGGATTCAGTGCAACTCAGCAAGTCATCAAAGCCCAGTGTAGAAGAGTTGCCGGAGTCAGGAGTGTTGTAAGATCCCATAGTTTTTCCTACACACGCATGCATTTTTGCTCAGCCCCATGGAGAGGTAAACTTTCATCTCACCATCTGGTTATCAGTGATCCTCTTGATGCTTCGATGGCATGAAGCCCTGTGGACTACTTCTCATGTGAGCTTTCTCCATCCTTTTCTGATGTTCAGCCTTCCTACTTTTTCTTCTGTTTTTTGGGCGGCACCATGGACTTCTTTGCTGACTGTTCCTCTTCACCAAGGAAGGTACTGACTGCACCAAGCCACCATCTGGTTCAGTCTTTAGGCCTCTACTCATCTCAGTCTATCCTTACTTCAGGATTTTCTCTCCCTCAAACAACCCCCTCATGAACAGCGTATTAGTCCATTCTCACACTGCTATAAAGAAATACCTGAGGCCAGGCGTGGTGGCTCACGCCTGTAATCCCAGCACTTTGGGAGGCCGAGGTGGGCAGACCACTTGAGGTTAGGAGTTTGAGACCAGCCTGGCCAACATGGTGAAACCCTGTCTCCACTAAAAATTCAAAAATTAGCTGGGCATAGTGGTGCACACCTGTAATCCAGCTACTTGGGAAGCTGAGGCAGGAGAATTGCTTGAACCTGGGAGGCAGAGGCTGCAGTTGAGCCAGGAATGTGCAATTGCACCCCAGCCTGGGCAACAGAGCGAGACTCTGTCAAAGAAAGGAAGGAAGGAAGGAAAGGAGGGAGGGAGGGAGGAAGGAACCCAAGACTGGGTAATTTATAAAGAAAAGGAGTTTAGTTGGCCCTGGGTTCCACAGGCTGTAGAGGAAGCACGGTTGGGGAGGCCTCAGGAAACTTATGATCATGGCAGAAGGGAAAGCAGGCACGTCTTACGTGGCCCGAGCAGGAAGAAGGTGGGAGGATGTGCCATACACTGTCAAGCAACTAGATCTCATGAGAACTCTATCATGAGACAGGACCAAAGAGGGAAATCCCTCCCCATGATCCAACCACCTCCCACCAGGCCCCACCTCCAACACTGGGGATTATAATTCAACATGAGATGTGGGCGGGACACAAATCCAAACCACAGCAAAAGGATTAGTGCCTCATAAAAGGGCTGGAGGCAACTTTTAGGCTCTTCTACCTTCCCCCACATGAGGATGCAGCAAGAAGGCCCTCACCAGACATCAAAGGCCAGTGCCTTGATCTTAGACCCAGAACTGCAAAAAATATACTTGTATTATAAATTGCCCAATCTCAGGTATTTTGTTATAGCAGCACAAATGGACTAGGAAACCTAAATTCCAAATCTCATCATGCCCTTAAGGTCCCTCCTTACTAAGAATGACCCAAGTCTAAACTGACTTCCTTCAGAACTCCTAGGGTAAATACACACAATTATTTTGGGACTGTACTTTTCAATTTCTTCTTCTATGTCCCAGTAAGTTCTCCCAGGCTGTTAAAAACAACTTCCCCGTTTACCTTTTTCACCCTCCATGCACTTTCACTTCGTTCATTGCTAGGTCTATATTCTTTAAGGGGCCGGGTGCGGTGGCTCTCGCGCCTGTAATCCCAGCACTGTGGGAGGCCGAGGCAGGTGGATCACATGAGGTCAGGTGTTGGAGACCAGCCTGGCCAACACAGTGAAACCCCGTCTCTACTGAAAACACAACAATTAGTCAGGCGTGGTGGCAGGTGCCTGTAATCCCAGCTACGCTGGTGGCTGAGGCAGGAGAGTCGCTTGAACCCAGAAGGCAGAGGTTGCAGTGAGCTGAGATCGCACCACTGCACTCCAGCCTGGGCGACAGAGAGAGACTGTCTCAAAAATAAATAAATAAATAAATAAATAAATAAATAAATAGTCTTCAGGAATGCAAGCGGCAGTTCCAATATGAGGAGGTGTTTGTTTACCTCCCATCCTTCCTCATCGTATCTAATCAATAGCGTTTGCGGGTAAGAACACGGGATAAGGATAACCTGAATGAAAAAAGCCTTAGTTCTTAAAATGAAAATGTTCAGCTATTAAAAGGTAAGGGCCGGGTGTGGTGGCTCGTGACTGTAATCCCAGCACTTTGGGAGACCCAGTCACATACATACGTAAAGGTAAGGGCTTGACCGTTGGTACTACCCTCAACAACTCCCAAAGGGTGGAAGAGCTATTTGGGACTGTGGAAGTTACTTTTGTGGGGGGATAAGGGGAAGGTTGGGAAGAGGAAGAAATGACTTGGAAGGCAGGTGTCAACACAGGGGAGAAATCTGAGAAAAACAATGTTAGCACATGTTATATAGGGGAGAGCTGAACCGTCAAGACAGAGACCCCTGGCGTTTTCCGCTGAAATTGAAAGGAGCCCAGTGAGGCGTGGGAATCAAGGCCCGGAAGTCGGGGGAAAGCGCCTGAAGAAACTGTTGAATGGCATTTCCAGAACGGATCAGCAGCCGCATCTGTGCAAGGAAGGTTGGCATTGTCCCCTGACGGGGGCCTAAAGGGTGAGGGGCGGGTAAGGTCCTCCTGGCTAAGGAAGGTGAGGACTCGCGGGGTCTGGAACTGACCGGCGGGGGGCGGGGTTGACCTGCAAGGCCAGGGGCTCCGGGACGCGCCTGCGGGGCCGCAGGGTGGGGACACGGGGACTGACCTGCGGGGCCCGCGGTGGCCGGGGTGCGGCCGAGCCGGCCTGGCGGAGGCGGGCGCAGTACTGGTCCGTGGCTTTCACAGCGTCCACCAGCCCCACGGCGCAGCGGCGCATCTGGCCGATGGTGTCGGCCGCCTCGATCAGGTCGCGGTACCGTTCGCCCACCATCTGCCGCAGCTCCTCCTTCTTGTGCTCGATCTCGGCCCGAACCTGGCGCTCCAGCCCGCGGATCTCCTCCGCTCCATGCGTCTCGAAAAGAGCCGCAGGGTCGCGCAGATCCAGCCGCTTCAGCGCGGGTGAGGTGGCAGCGGCCGCCATGGTGCACTCGTCAGCCCCCGGCGAGCCACTTACTCCTTTTTAGTCCCGCCTCCGCCGCCATCTTGGTTGGGGGCGGAAGCGCTTCCGCCCCGCCGGGGGCCATGTTTGCTTCCCGAGGGGGCCATGTTTGCTTCCCGAGGGGGCGGGGCGGGGCAGCCGAGGGGTGGGGCCGGGCCTGCGCGGGGGTTTTCTTAAAGGAAGCTGGGGGGGAGGTGAGGTCGCCAGGGAGGTGAGGTCGCCAGGTTGCCTGTGTTCCTGGGGCTGAGGTCTTCCCTTTCCCTTAGGAGCAGAGCTCCTCTGTGGAGTTAAGGGTCGGGATCGGGCCCCGCGGACTGACGGCATTGGCGCAGCCGCAGCCGCTGCTCTTCACGCGCCTGGCGCCAGCGAGCAGACTCGGGCGCGCTCGCAGCCGCTGGGTCTCGGATCGTACTCCGCGTGCAGCTTTAGGAAGAGGGACATCCGCGCCCCTCGCTGTTCCCGGGGAAGCGCTATCTCGCCGCCCCTGAAGGGGTTCTGAGCCCTTGTTTGGCGTCTGCTTTTCCTCTGCTCTTGATTCGTGTTGGGGGTTTTCCATTTCGTTTAAAATCGACGTTTAGCCCCTGAAGACGTTTTCCCTGCGAGAGCCTGACCTTGGTGGCCACGGGAGAGGAGGACGGCGGGCTGGGCGCGAAAGGCCGGGACGCCCTGGGGAACGCAGCGCCCGACGGGTGGGCGCTCCTCACGTGGCCCAGGAATAGTAGAATCTGGAGATTGTGGCTTGTTTCTGCTAAGTCCCAGACCCTTCTTATTTATTTATTTATTTATTTTGGAAGATTTCACCTACACCAATGTCGACAAACGATGAAATGTGCGCAGCGGCCAGGCTGAGCCCCCAGCAACTCCGGGCCTCGCGTGCATCCCTGCTCGTTCCCTCTCCCACCCGCCACCTCCGGACGCACAGAGTTTCAATCTGCAAATAAATGGTGCGTTTATAATATTCGAGTTTACCCCGCAAGAGCCTTGCAGCATAGGGAGTATCATTCTCACTTTGCAGATGGGGAAACGGGGGCCCGGAGAGGCAAAGGGTTTTACTCAGTAAAAGTGCAGTTTTCAAAGCCTGTCCACGAGATTACCTTATTTTCTGGGCACATCCGCCATGCCAGGTAGGTAGGAATCATATTCCTAGTCTATTTATGAAGGAAAAGAAAAACAGAAAAGCTTGTTTGCCTGCCCAAATTACGTAGCTAATAGGTGACCCAGTCAGTATTTGGACCTCGATTTTTAAATTCCTGGCTCGCGCTCTTTTCTACATTTTCACGTAATTTCCCACAGAGCACCCTCTGTTGGCGGGCCTGCAGTTTGCAGTCTCTAATCCCATTCTGCAAGGGACACTGACTGGTATTCGGCTGATGAGCATCCGCAGTATCTCCTTTCTGTGTTTGGGGAATTCATCGCTGTCTAGCAAGATCTTTTTTCTGGGACTCTTTATAGCTACGGTGCAAGCCTGCGGCCTGGAACTGGCACATCAGGCACAAGTGCCTAGGACTTGGGCGAAGAGTTAGTGATGTTAAGCAGGTGACCGCCGGGTGCGGCGGCTCACGCCTGTAATCCCAGCACTTTGGTAGCCCAAGGCCTGTGGATCCCTTGAGCCTAGGAGTTCAAGACCAGCCTGGGCAACATGGCCAAACCCCGTCTTTTCAAAAAAATACAAAAAAAAAAAAAAAAAAGGGCCGCGCACCAGGTGGCTCATGCCTGTAATCCCAGCACTTTAGGAGGCCAAGGCAGGCGGATCACTTTAAATCAGGAGTTTGACACCAGCCTAGCCAATATGGTGAAACTCTGTCTCTACTAAAAATACAAAAATTAGCCGGGCGTGGTGGCACACAGCTGTAATCCCAGCTACTCGGGAGGCTGAGGCAGCAGATGAGAGACTGAGGCAGGAGAATCACTTGAATTTGGGAGACAGAGGTTGCAGTGAGCCTAGATCAAGCTACTGCACTCTAGCCTGAGCGACAGAGGGAGACTCTGTCTCAAAAAAAAGAAAAAATTAGCAGGGTGTAGTGGTGTGGGCCTGTAGGCCTGTAGTCCCAGCCACTTGGCAAGAGGATCACTTGAGCCTGTGGAGGTCTGCAGCAGTGAGCCATGATTGGGCCATGCATTCCAGCCTAGGCAACAGAAGGAGACCCTGTCTCACACACACACACACACACAGAAAATCGCAGGCGATAGGGGCGATTGCATTTTGGTGGTGGCACAGGTATCACCAGCAACATCCGCTCCCTAAGGACAGCAAGGGCAGTGAACCCAGGTGCAACTCCCAGCTGCTAATGTTGGTGGTGGTGCTGGGGCAGCCGTGGGCACCCACAATGATGTCCTTGGCAGAATCACCCTGTAGTGTGCTCGGCTGAGTTCTAAATGTTCTGTTTCCCTTCCTTCCTGCCTGCCTGTCCCCTGAGCCTGCCTCCCCATCTTTCCCAGAGATTCTATGAGCTGTCCAATGTTTTACTGATCAATTTTGTTTCTTTGAAAGTCAAAATCGGTTTCCCTGGTTTGCCCTAGCCCTAACTGATACACACTGCACTGAGGTTCCAGCTCCATGGGAGTTGGGTTGAAGCTTTTCCTACAGCAAGGGGAGAAATGTCAACATATCAGGGATAGTGTGGGGGCCCGGGGCTTTGTATGGGATGGCTCTTGTGCTCGTGCACAATACCTGTAGGCTCAGATAGAGAAAAGACATACTGGCCAGCTTTCAGCTCTGCAGTGTGTGTGTGTGTGTGTGTGTGTGTGTGTGTGTGTTTTGAGACAGGGTCTCACTGTTGCCCAGGCTGGAGTGCAGGTGCAGGTGCAATCACGGCTCACTGAAGCTTCCACCTCTTGGGCTCAAGCGATCTTCCCACCTCTGCCTCCCTAGTAGCTGGGATTACAGGTGTACATCACCATGGCAAGCTAATTTTTTAATTTTTGTGTAAAGACAGGGCCTCACTGTGTTGCCCAGGCTGGTCTAGAACTCCTGGGCTCAAGGGATCCTCCCACCTCAGCCTCCCAAAGCGCTGATGTTACAGGTGTGAGCCCCTGCACCCAGTCCAGAGTGTGTTTTGAAATCGGGGTGTTCCCTGCCTTTCCTCTGTATTTCCCTGGCCAAGTTCATCTGACTGGCCTGAAGATGCCACTGTTGTTCCTCTGCCTGCAGAACTGAGCACTGACAGAAGCTGTCACCTGACTGCCTGGTCACTGGAAAAGCTCCTGGTCCTGGAGGAAATGTGTCTTTAACTCTTTCCTCTCCATGGCCCCTTTCCTTGTCCTCTGCCTCCTGGGACAGCACCACCCCCTTCCTCTGGCTTCTGCATGTCAACTGGGACCATCAAAACCACGGATCGGGGGCAAAGAACTCAGCTTCCACAGCCAGACGAGGCACTGTGCTGGGGACAGCAAGACAGAGATGAGAACCTAGAGCCTTTTTTCTCAGGGTATGAAGAGGTACCTGAGTGAAAGAGGCACCTTTTCGCCTTATTGCCATAGTTTAGTTCTGGTTTAGGGATGAGTACATGTGTGTTGTGTGATGACCTTTAGGGTCAGGCAACCTGCCTGAGATCACACAGGTGCCTGTCTTCAGATCCCCTGGCTCTGGAAGTCCTTGATCTTTCTACATTGTCACATTATTGGCTTCAAAGAAAATATCAGAATACGAAGAGACAGATGGCTCAAACAATTCTGGGCACCATTCGGTTGGTACCCATACTGCTTCCTGATCTCTGCCTATGGGTGGGTCTCTGCAGTCGGTTTGGGCACCCAAGCTGGAGTGGCTATCCAGTGATTCAGGGGCAGATGACACATGGGGTGGCCATGCCTGGTAGCCAAGCATCTACATGGTGGAGGGCTGTCTTTCAACACAGCGGATATATTCTGACATTTTCGTTTCTGTAGACCCATCGGCACACTTTTTTTTTTTTTTCTTTTTGAGACAGAGTCTCACTCTGTCACCCAGGCTGGAGAACAGTGGCATGACCTCAGCTCACTGCAGCCTTCTCCTCCCGAGCTCAAGCGATTCTTGTGCCTCATCCTCCCAAGTATCTGGGACTACTGGCATGCACTACCACATCTGGCTAATTTTTTTGTATTTTTAGTAGAGACAGGGTTTTACCATTTTGGCCAGGCTGGTCTCAAACTCCTGACCTCAGGTGATCTGCCTGCCTCAGCCTCCCAAAGTGTTGGTATTACAGGCGTGAGCCGCAGCGCCCAGTCCCCGTTGGTACACTCTTATCTCATTCAGAACATTGAGCAGACAGATTTCTCCTGCTATTTATTTATTTAAGACTGGAGTATGGTAGCATGATCACAGCTCACTGCAGCCTTGACCTCCTAGGCCCAAGCGGTCCTCCCACCTCAGCCTCTGGAGTAGCCAGGACCATAGGAATGCACTACTACATCCAGCTAATTTCTAAATTTTTTGTAGAGATGGGGTCTCACTATGTTGTCCAGGCTGGTCTTGAACTCCTGGCCTCA
Organism: Theropithecus gelada; assembly: GCF_003255815.1. NCBI lineage: Eukaryota > Metazoa > Chordata > Mammalia > Primates > Cercopithecidae > Theropithecus > Theropithecus gelada. The sequence goes on along the minus strand of NC_037684.1, from coordinate 46,616,203 downwards.
AGTCATCTTCCTGCCTCAGCCTCCCAAAGTGCTGGGATTACAGGTGTGAGCCACTGTACCCAGCTCTCTTTATTTTTTTATTTTTATTTTTTGAGACTGAGTCTGGCTCTGTCGCCCAGGCTGGAGTGCAGTGGCCGGATCTCAGCTCACTGCAAGCTCCGCCTCCCAGGTTTACGCCATTCTCCGGCCCCAGCCTCCTGAGTAGCTGGGACTACAGGTGCCCGCCACCACGCCCGGCTAGTTTTTTTGTATTTTTAGTAGAGACGGGGTTTCACCGTGTTAGCCAGGATGGTCTCGATCTCCTGACGTAGTGATCCGCCCGCCTCAGCCTCCCAAAGTGCTGGGATTACAGGTGTGAGCCACTGTACCCAGCTCTCTTTATTTTTAAGAGAAATATAGAAAGCAAGCCAGGATAATGTCCAAAGTGGAGAGTTTTAACACTGCAGATTTTGTAGACACCACATGTTCTTTCCTTATGCAATCTGTGATCTAGCATCTGGGAGCATGGGTCCCATAGATCTTGGCTGTCAAATCAAATGATTCAATAAATATTTGCAAAATATGCCAAGCGTATATGTTATATAATCACAGTGTCTACACAAAGGATGCATTGGAAAAGGCTTAGGGGCCTTTCGCCATCAGTTGTCTAATAATTGAAATAATAAAAGCAGTAAGACAATTCTCACCCATCTCGTCTCACATCCACCTCAACCCTTCTTCCAATACCTCCTCTTTGATGTAAGGTGGCTGCGTTTTTGGCACGTCCGTATAGACTCTGAAGAGTGAACCTGCTAAATCTTGTGCCTGTGCCCTGATGATGTTGGACGAAGGGGCATTCTCTGATAAACCTAGGAGGGAATAGAAGCTGGGGATACCTGGAGAAGAGAGAATAAATGACAGAGACAAAATTACCTAGGAAAATGAACAAGAAATTTAACTCTAGCTAAGCTAGGAGAAATGGAAAGGGAGAAAGCGAGAAAGAAGAAAAAAGGAAAGGAGAGGAAATTGGAAATTGATCACAAATTAACAAACAGGGGAGGAAAGACAGGGAAATTTGATGTAGTAAAGGATATACTGTCCATAAAAGTAACATCTGGGGCAGGGCAGGAGGTTGAATTCCACACTATTGCTCAGTGGGATTCGGACATTTGGTGTTTGCTCTTGGCTGAGATGCCAATGGGATCAAGAGAGCCCTAATGTAGTTGTCTTGACATCTTATCTTTATGGCAGTGTTTATCAGCCTGTGTCTGCTGGAGGTGACATTTGTGGTAGAAGGGGTGGTTATTTGACTTAACTGTTTGCAGATACCTGAGACTCTGCCTTCAACAAACAGCCAGGCAGGCATGTTTGCAGAAACTCCTACATTTGTTCCTCCAGCCCCTGTGCTCCTGCCTCCTTAGAAACTCCACTTGGGACCAGTGATGGTGGCTCATGCCTGTAATCCCAGCACTTTGGGAGGCCAAAGCCTCCCAAAGGATCTCCTGAGGCCAGGAGTTTGAGACCAGCCTGGCCAACATAGTGAAACCCCGTGTCTATTAAAAAAATACAAAAATTAACCAGGCATGGTGGTGGGCACCTGTAGTCCCAGCTCGGGAGACTGAGGCAGAAGAATTGCTTGAACCCAGGAGGCAGAGGTTGCGGTGAGCCAAGATCGCGCCACTGCACTCCAGCCTGGGTGACAGAGTGAGACTCTGTCTCCAAAAAAGAAAAGAAACTCCAGGCCGGGCGCGGTGGCTCAAGCCTGTAATCCCAGCACTTTGGGAGGCCGAGACGGGCGGATCACGAGGTCAGGAGATCGAGACCATCCTGGCTAACCCGGGGAAACCCCGTCTCTACTAAAAAATACAAAAAAAAAACTAGCCGGGCGAGGTGGTGGGCGCCTGTAGTCCCAGCTACTCGGGAGGCTGAGGCAGGAGAATGGCGTAAACCCGGGAGGCAGAGCTTGCAGTGAGCTGAGATCCGGCCACTGCACTCCAGCCTGGGCGACAGAGCGAGACTCCGTCTCAAAAAAAAAAAAAAAAAAGAAAAGAAACTCCACTTGGATGTCTAAGAGACATCTCAAACTTAACACATCCAGAGTAACAACTCTCTTCTTAGTGGCCCTCCTAGGCCCTCACTGCAAGTCATTCCTATCTCAAGAAATGGCACAGCCCAGCTATTCATGGCTCAAACTCAGGAAGTCTTCCATCTCTGTCTCACTCTCCACACCCAGTGGTTTCACAAGCCCTATAGGCTCTTCCTCCAAAACAGAGATGGATGAGCTTTTGCTATAAAGAGCCAGGTAGTAAGTGGACTGTGCAGACCCTGTGGTCCTTGTCTTTTTTTATTTTGGGGGTAAAGATGGGGTTTCACCATGTTGGCCAGGCTGGTCTCAAACTCCTGACCTCAAGTGATCCGCCCATCTCAGCCTCCCAAAGTGCTGGGATTACAGGCATGAACCACTGCACCCAGCCAACCTTGCGGTCTCTGTCAACACAATTCAGCAAGGCCATCCTAGCCCCAAAGCAGCAACAGGCAGCACATCAGCAGATGGGTATGGCTGTGTCCAGTAAGACTTTATAGGCATCCTGCAGTATCCGAGGATGCAGGATGGATCCAGGACCCCTACATATCTCCAAATTCGTGCATACTCAAGGCCTACAGTCAGCCTGTGAAAGCTGTGAGTATGAAAAGTGAACCTTCCATATACACAGGTTTTGCATCCCACAAATTCTCCAAAAATTTCCAATCAGTGTTTGGTTGAAAAAAATCAGAAAAAAAGTGGACCCGTGCAGTTTAAACGCCTGTTGTTCAAGGACCAACTGTATTTACTAAAACAGGCAAAGAGTCCATTTTGGCTCTTGGACCGTGGTTTGGTGACCCCTGCTCTTCTTCCATCTCCACTGTCCAGGTTACCAGTTCCTCATCCTTTCTTTCTTTTCTTTACTTTTTTTTTTTGGGAGGGTGGAGTCTCCCTCTGTTGCCCAGGCTGGAGTGCAGTGGCATGATCTTGGCTCACTGCAACCTCCGCCTCCCAGGTTCAAGTGATTCTTCTGCCTCAGCTTCTCAAGTAGCTGGGATTACAGGCATGCACTACCACACCCAGCTAATTTTTGTATTTTTAGTAGAGACAGGGTTTCACCATGTTGGCCAGGCTGGCCTCGAATTCCTGGCCTCAAGTGATCCGCCTACCTCGGCCTCCCAAAGTGCTGGGATTACAGGCGTGAGCTACCATGCCTGGCCCTTTTTCTTTTTCTTTTTCTTTTTTTTTCTTGAGACAGGATCTTGCTCTGTTACCCAGACTGGAATGTAGTGTTGCAATCACAGTTGCCTGCAGCCTTGACCTTCCAGGCTCAAGCGATCCTCCCACCTAAACCTCCTGAGTAGCTGGGACAACAAGTGTGTGCCACCACCACTGGCTAATTTTTAATTTTTTTTTCTTTTTCTTTCTTTCTTTTTTTTTTTTTTTTGAGAGGGGAGTCTCACTTTGTCAGCCAGGATAGAGTGCAGTGGCATGATCTCAGCTCACTGCAACCTCCACCTCCAGGCTTAAGCAATCCTCCCATCTCAGCCTCCCGAGTAGGTGGGGCCACAAGCACGTGCCACCATGCCTGGCTGATTTTTGTGTTTTGGGTAGAGATGGGATTTTGCCATATTTCCTAGGCTGGTCTTGAACTTCCGAGCTCAGGCGATCTGCCCTCCTCAGCCTCCCAAAGTGCTGAGATTACAGGCATGAGCCAGTGCATCTGGCCTAATTTTTTTTTTTTTGAGACGGAGTCTCGCTCTGTTGCCCAGGCTGGCGTGCAGTGGCCGAATCTCAGCTCACTGCAAGCTCCGCCTCCCAGGTTTACGCCATTCTCCTGCCTCAGCCTCCTGAGTAGCTGGGACTACAGGAGCCCGCCACCTCACCCGGCTAGTTTTTTGTATTTTTTTTTAGTAGAGATGGGTTTCACCGTGTCAGCCAGGATGTTCTCGATCTTCTGACCTCGTGATCCGCCCATCTCGGCCTCCCAAAGTGCTGGGATTACAGGCCTGAGCCACCTCACCCGGCCTGGCCTAATTTTCAAATTTTTTTACAGAGACGGGGTTTCACTGTGTTGCCCAGGCTGGTATTGAACTTCTGGCCTCAAATGATCCTCCTGCCTTGGCCTCCCAAACTGCTGGGATTATTGGCGTGAGCCACCATACCCAGCCTCTACTTTTGACCCCTTTTAGTTCATGTTCCTTGCCACAAAGGCCACTTTTAAAAGTGGAAACCAGGTTTTGTGTATCCTTTGGTTAAAACCTCCCCTGGCTGCCCATCCCTCTTGGCCAGATGCAAACTCCCATCAAAGACCTTCAAGTCCCTGCGTGGCCTGACCCCCTGCTTGACCCCACTCTCCTCCTCCCTCACTCTACTCTGGCCTCCCTGGTCTTCTTGCTGCTTCATAAACAAGCTTTGGCTCCCTCCTTCCTAAAGCCGTTGCTTTTGCTGTTTCTTCTGCAGATCTTCATATGTCTGTCACCTCCTCCAAGAAGCCTGCCTGAACCACCCATCTAAAATAAAAGCTGGTATTTATCAACAGCTCGATACATGTCAGCCACTGTTATCACTCTTATGAAACTCGAATGTGAACTGTCTTGATCCTGTGACCTTTTTTTTCCTCTTGAGACAGGGTCTTGCTCTGTTGCCCAGGCTGGACTGCAGTGGTGCCATCACAGCTCACTGTAGCCTCGACCCCTTGGGCTCGAGTGATTCTCCCACCTTAGCCTCCTGAGTAGCTGGGACCACAAGTGCGTGCCATCATGCCTGGCTATTTTTTTGGAGAGACAAGGTCTTGCTATGTTGCCTAGCTGGTTTCAAACTCTTGGGCTCAAACAGCCTTCCCGCCTCCACTTCCTAAAGTGCTGGGATTACAGGAATGAGTCACCATGCCTGCTTCAGATCCTGTTGTTATCTCCACTTCACTGAGGAGGAAACTGGGGCCAAGGGAGGGGTTATGTAATTTGCCCCAAATCATTGAGGAAGTAGCAGAGTTGAGATATAAACCAGCTGTGTGACTCTTGAACCCAGGCCTTTAACCCCTACTCTTTGCCACTTATGCATTTTCTTTTACTTTTTTGTTTTGAGAGGGCGTTTCACGCTTGTCGCCTAGGCTAGAGTGCAGCGGTGCTGCCTGGACTAGAGTACAGTGGCACCGTATCAGCTCACTGCAACCTCTGCCTCCTGGGTTCAAGTGATTCTTCCACCTCAGCCTCCCAAGTAGCTGGGATTACAGGCGTGCACCACCACACCCAGCTAATTGTTGTTATTTTTAGTAGAGACAGGTTTAACCATGTTGGCCAGGCTGGTCTCGAACTCCTGACCTCAGGTGATCCGCCCAACTTGGCCTCCCAAAGTGTTGGAATTACAGGCGTGAGCCACTTACTGTGCCTGGCCTGCTTATGCATTTTCATGATAGCATTTGATGCGGTATTGAAATTACATCATCTATTTACGTGTGTTTGTCGAGTGTCTCTTTCACAACAAGGAGCAGAGACCTGGTCTGTCTTTTATTTATTTATTTATTTAGAGACAAGGTCTTGCTATGTTTCCCAGGTTGGTCTCGAACTCCTGGCTCAAGGGATCCTCCCAACAGCCTCACAAGTAGGTGGGACTACAGGCGTGCACTATTGTACCTGTCTTCTGCTCTATCTTTTGTCTTTCTTACTAAATTCTCAGCTTCTAAAACAATCTCTGGCACACAGTAGACACTCAATATTCATTGAGTGCCTGAATAAAAATTTAGCTTTGTAATAAGGTAACTTCCTGATATGCTAAAAAAAAAAAACCCTGTAAATATTCCAACTATGCATTACCCTACAATTCTTAAATGAGAGAAAGAAAATGACCAGATTGATTTAGTCTAGTTTCAGAAATGCTGAATTCATTCATATTTATATTTATGTCTATCATCAGCCCTTCCCCTCCCCCTCAAACAATGTGAAGTCTGGACTTTTGAATGTTCCTTATGGCATTAGAGAAAGCTTCTGTCCCTTTTAAGCCTTGTTATTCCCTTAGTCCCGTGCCCAGTCTCCAGGCACCTCATCCGTCTCTTGGTGGTTCTTTTGTGCCTGCCCCCACCTCTGTATGTAGCTCCTTCATTCCATTCATTTCAGTTAAACCCTTGCGAGTGTGCCATCTGTCTCCAGCTGGACCCTGGAGCCGTGCAGATGGTGATAAACCCAGGATTCACTGCACGCTCCTCTCTCTCTGGTGAGCCAAGCCCCAGGCCAACCGTGGTCCCACACTGGAGGGAGGAGGAAAAGGGCTCAGCGGTTTGTAACATACCACGAACTGCTGAGTTTCCAGAATGCTTTGGCAAGATGAAGCTCTGTTTAGGGAGGTGGAAGTTTATTCCTGGTCCTGTGTGGTAGAGACCATTTAATTCGGGTTAAGAGAGGAGTAAAGTCCTCTAGCCAGAAAGGCACACTCCTGGTGCAGCGTGTACCACCTTATCAGGTAGCCAGCTAATTGCATTTACTTTTCTGCACTCCGATTTGCTTTCATCTTGCGTCACATGGCTGATTTTGTTAGTGCTGGTCGAGCTTTCTACCGATGGCAGGATTAGAAGCCGTGGTTTAATAATAGCAATTTTGGAAAATGATCAGCTGTTTAACAACCAAAACATTTCTGGTCTTCTTTTGCTCGGATTAAAGGTGAGGGGACGCTAATATGTACTGGGTACCTCTCTTATGTCTGATAATGTGACAAATTGTCTTCAATATTTTCTTTCTCTGATCTTAACAGAATTCCTTGAGGTACTTGGCGTTATCCCTGTTTTGCAAATGAGGAAGACTGGTCTCTGGAAGGTCAGGCACTTGCTCAAGCTCACACTTTCTGTAGGTGGTCATGCAATGTGGAGAAGTGGTTAAGAGTGCAGCTTCTGGGCAAGTGACTCAGGTGTGCCATACCTCAGTTTGCTCATCTGTATAATGGGAATAAAAGTAGCACCTACTTCATTCAGAGAGCTCTTATGGGAATTGAATGAGATGATGCATATTAAGTGCTTAGAACAGGGCTTGGTACATAGTGATCATAGGTACAAATCAGCTAATTTTTTTCTGATTTTAGTATCTAATTTAAGCAACTGGAAATTCGTTATGTTTTGGATTTGAGTGAAAGAAAGATGAGAAGATGGTAACAAGTTGGTTTTGGGGGCCTAATTTCTAAACTCTTGGCATTTCTCTATAGTCAGCTTTGCTGTCACTGAGACCTGGTGTGTCTTTATGGCATTTTTAGGGCACCCCTTTGTCATCTGCTTGACGATGACTTAAGCAGACATTCTGTTTAAACTAGGCTACAAAATCTGGAAGAAATCAGATGGGGCCATTAAAAATTAGCCTCTGTGGCTGGGTGTGGTGGCTCACACCTGTAATCCTAGCACTTTGAGAAGCTGAGGCGGGTGGATCACCTGAGGTCAAGAGTTCGAGACCAGCCTGGCCAACATGGCAAAACCCCGTCTCTACTAAAAATACAAAAAATCATCCGGGCTTGGTAGCAGGTGCCTGTAATCCCAGCTACTTGGGAGGCTGAGGCAGGAGAATTACTTGAACCCAGGAGATGAAGGTTGCAGTGAACCGAGATCATGCCACTGCACTCCAGCCTGGGCAACAGAGCAAGACACCGTCTTTAAAAAAAAAAAAAAAAAAAACCAGTCTGTGGACAAAATGGGATTCACCAGTAGTTGCCAATTTTCAAGGTTTTTCTTTTGTTTTTTTCTTTTGCTCTCAAACAAATGATTGCGAAGACCTTGGTAACATCTAGAAAAGACTTTATAGGCTTTTCGTTGGGCTTAGAGGTTTTTTTGTTTTGTTTGTTTGGTGAGACGGAGTCTTGCTCTGTCGCCTAGGCTGGAGTGCAGTGGCTGTATCTCGGCTCACTGCAAGCTCCGCCTCCCGGGTTCACGCCATTCTCCTGCCTCAGCCTTCTGAGTACTTGGGACTACAGGCACCCGCCACCACGCCCGGCTAATTTTTCTATTTTTAGTAGAGACGGGGTTTCACCATGTTAGCCAGGATGGTCTCAATCTCCTGACCTTGTGATATGCCCGCCTCGGCCTCCCAAAGTGCTGGAATAACAGGCATGAGCCACCACGCCCGGTGGGCTTAGAGTTTTAAAACAAATTGTTAAATTTTAAAGCCTATTTCTAGTTTAGGGCTTTAGGAAGCTTGGAAACTGTAGGTTATGTCACTTAGGACTCTGGTCATCTTTCCTGAGCATGTGGGATGTTTTTCAGAGGCAGGTGGGGACAGGGGTGAGTTCATGTAGCTGGCCTAATGAACAAACTTCGATCTGAGTCTCTTTCATTGAGAATGTGATTTTGTTTGAAGATAGCTATAAAATGGTACACTTGTAAATTTTTTAAAAAGTAAGTCACTAAAAAGAAACATTTGCCACTTGTTTTGTAGGATTAGGATTATACAATCACTTTTAACAGCAAATACGGACGGAGGTAAATTCATCTGACAGAGAAACACACCCAGTCACAAAGTCTCATTAGAAAGCAAAAACAGTTTTAACTATTTTATTGAAATACTGGACATGCAAAGATTATTAGTAAGAATAATCACATTCAAAATACCACAATAATAATAATAATAATAATAATAATGAGCACAGCGACTCATGCCTGTAATCCCAGCACTTTGGGAGGCTGAGGTGGACAGATCACTTGACGTTAAGAATTCGAGACCATCCTGGCCAACACAGCAAAAACCCATCTCTACTAAAAATATAAAAATTAGCCAGGCATGGTGGCACGTGCCTGTAATCCCAGCTACTGGGGAGGCTGAGGCAGGAGAATTGCTTGAACCCGGGGGGTGGAGGTTGCAGTGAGCCGAGATCGTACCATTGCACTCTAGTCTGGATGACAGAGCGAGATTCTGTCTCGAAAAATAAATAATAATAATAATAATAAAAATTCTAGCTGTGGACCATGTGCGCACCTATTCTTGACATGTTAAAACCATCAGTCACATCACATAATTGAAACTGTTTTTGCAGTCAGAGCTGTTGAAGGCTTTTCCTGGATGTCCCGAGCTTCCTTGTCTCCACTGAGTCTTCAAAGACTGGGGTGATCTCAGTTTGTTAGCACCACCCAAAAGGACAGAGCGGGGGTGAGGTGTGTGTGGGAGCCGTGTGGAAAGAGTGTTCAGTTTCCTTTGATCATGATTGATCTACTGTTTATAAAGATCCGCTGTTGTTTATGGGTGAGTGACAGCCAGAGAGTGATGGACAGATTAGCTATGAAATCAGGAGTAGGAAGGATTCAGGAACAATGCGCTGTTCAGATTATACTAGCTTTTAACGAGTTCTAAACATCAGCTCCCCGTACTCCATGCCCTGCTCTTTACTGATGAGATGGCTCTCAGGATGTTGGACTCTCCAGTGGAGACTTTCCTGGGTCTTTCTCCTTGAATTGTCTGCTGCTACTTTTTTATTGGCAATCAGAGTGTGCGTATGGGACCTCAGTGAGCTGGCTAAGCTGGCTGGTTGACCCCTCCAAGTTAATGGGAACCCTGTCTTAGCTGGCTGTTCCAACTAGGAGCCGTTTTCTCCTGCTCAGCTACATATTAAATTGCTTCTGTCAAAGGGCAGGCAAGACCAAAAGGAAGGAGAGATGGAGATAAAGAATGAGACCCGGCTCTGCTCCATCCACCCTGGGATGAAATGCCTTTGTTGACTCCTTCGAAATTGCTTCCCAACAGCATTTTATGAAAATGAAGTGTCCCTTTCGAGTTGTTTAAAGGAGATAATGTGGGATTCTCAAATGCCTCTTTAAAAAGGGATTTTAAGGCCGAGGCAGGTGGATCACTTGAGGTCAGGAGTTCAAGACCAGCCTGACCAACGTGGTGAAACCCCGTCTCTACTAAAATACAAAAATTAGCTGGGTGTGGTGGCACATTCCTGTAATCCCAGCTACTGGGGAGGCTGAGACACGAAAATTGCATGAACCCAGGAGGCAGAGGCTGCAGTGAGCCGAGATCACGCCCCTGCACTCCAGCCTGGGCAACAGAGGGAGACTCCGTCTCAAAAAAAAAAAAAAAAAAAATTACTTTATTGGTCCTGGAGGCAGGAAGGAAGCCCTCAAAATCCCAAACCATCTGAATACCCATTTCCATGTGTGCCCAACATCCTAGAACCATATTGCTGGTAGCCAACCAGATTTTGCGTCGGCTCAGCTGGACTAGAAAGGTTCCATTTAAAACCAAGAAGCAATAGGTTTCCTGGGCTGCAAAGACAGACCTTCGAGGAGGCCACATGGTATGGCTGAAGTTGCATGTTCTGCTACCTTTGAGCTTGCAAACCCTTGGAGATAGATGGTCACGTGAAGGTGCAGAGAAGAAAAGTGGAACAGCTGTGGTCTGTCATCTCCCGAGCCCAACCACCTGGGAATTTGGAAGAGCTATTTAGGGCAGGATTTTCATCTGCCAAAAAGTGCTTAAGCTGAAGGCAAACAAAGTAAGTCTTCCTTCCACCCAAGCCTTTGCTCTGTGAGTGTCTAGCAGGCTGGGCTGACAGCACAGCTGAGACTAGGCTAGCTTTAATTAATCTTGAGAATGAACCCTGGAGATCAGACTTCTGTTGCTCAAAGAAAGATATAACAACACTCTCCATCACACACTGGCTGATACTTAAGCAAACAATATGAGCCAAGGTAGATATCCCAAGCCATGGAAATAAACAAGCAGGACCATGGACAAGGGGAGGGTTTCTTTTCTGTTTAAGAGACTCTTTTGCAGAGGTACGCTCACGGGCAAGGAAGAGAGCAGTCATTCATTTTCTCAGTGGCAGAGTATCACAGCTTCCCCTTAGGGTTCAGCCTTGGATTTGTTTAAGAAGCATGGTCAGGACGGCCAGGGGGAAGAAATGTCTGTTAAGATGCTGTCATTGATGAGACTCAATTTAAGAATTATTTTCAGTGATTTTTCTGTGAAGAAATTACATCTTTTTTTTAATGCAAAAATGTTGCTGTTAGCAGTACAAGTGCTTTATGCTGATGGACTGGTGGGGGTGATTTGTAGGAAACCATCACACCCTTTTGCCAATTCTTTGTTGTTGTTGTTGTTGAATTGAGGCAGGGACAGCTGGCCGGGGCTAGGCATGCTAGGCATGCAGTCTGTGATCTAGCACGGAATTCTCTGGGTAAAAAATTAGTTTATGCACAATGCCCTCCTCCCTATTGTGGCAGCAGTCTAGAAAAAATGACTAACTGGTGGCCTTATTTGGTCTTATTTGGTGGCCCCCAGGCGGGGTGGCTCATGCCTGTAATCCCAGCACTTTGGAAGGCTGAGGTGGGTGGATCACTTGAGGTCAGGAGTTCGAGACCAGCCTGGCCATCATAGTGAAACCTCATCTGTACTGAAAATACAAAAAAATTAGCCAGGCGTGATGGCACATGCCTGTAATCCCACTTACTCGGGAGGCTGAGACAGGTGAATCGCTTGAACCCGGGAGGTGGAGGTTGCAGTGAGCCAAGATCACGCCACTGCATTCCAGCATGGGCAAAAAAAGCGAAATTCTGTCTCCAAAAAAAAAAAGACTACATATGCCTAGATTTGAGATGAGTTAGTCAAATTATACTTATCACCCTCTGTTTAAAGCTGCTGGAGAATCTCTGCATTGAGGTCTTGCCGAGGCAATATAGGATGTATACTGTGTGTACACATATGTCACACACATACCTCCCAAGTGCACATGTGCATCACATGTGTGCCTCACATGTATGTGCATGAATATACACACGTGAGCATGTCTTTCACATGCATGGTACTTAAGCAAACAAGATGAGCAGATATAGACTAAGCCATGGAAATGGGCTGGAGCAGGGCAGTGGACAAAAGGAGGGCATCATACATGTGAAGCATCGCACGTGTTTTCTGTCATACCACCTATATGCATGTACATTATGTATGTGTTTATGTGTGCATATGCTTGGGAGCATAAACTAGAGTGAAGGTCCAAGTTGAGAACTTGAGAGCCTTAGAACACCATCCATGTCTCCTGAGAAGTGGGATGCTGGTTAATGTTAAGAAAGCCACCAAGCCTTGGTTATTGCATTAGTCCATTCTCACGCTGCTAATAAAGACATACCTGAGACTGGGTAATTTATAAAGGAAAGAGGTTTAATTAACTCAAAGTTCAACATGGCTGGAGAGGCCTCAGGAAACTTACAATCATGGCAGAAGGGGGAAGCAAACATGTCCTTCTTCACATGACGGCAGCAAGGAGAAGTGCAGAGTGAAGGAGGGGGGAAAGCCCCTTATAAAACCATCAGATCTCGTGAGAACTCACTCGCTATCACCAGAACAGCATGGAGGTAACTGCTCCCATGATTCAGTTACCTTCCACTGGGTCCCTCCCACGACACATGGGGATTATGGGAGCTGCAGTTCAAGATGAAATTTTGGTGGGGACACAGCCAAACTCTACCAGTTATGTTACACGAGAACCACTTAGCTTTCTTGTTAAAAAATCATACCCATGAAGAAGATATCAGCGTACTCAGCAATGTACGTATCCCCTTACGTGGGGACAGGAACCCTCCCAGGACTGATAGCCTAGCCCACTGGGAGGGCAGAAGAAGCATGGCTCTTCCCTGGCTGTACCTGCTGAGTTGACAGGTAGTCCCAGAGAGCTGGTCATGAGTCTTCCTCTCTTGAGACTAGCAGATTTCCTTCAGGGTCCTTGGCAATGTATTCTTTGTAAGAATCTGGGATGACCGTGTCTCCCTCTGTGTCCAGGGCTACAACAGTCTTATTTGGTGGCCCCCAGCAGCCCTTAGGACTGGGTTCATCCTGGGCTTCCCTTTCTGTCTTCAGTGACTCCCCCTGCAAAGGGGCCTTCTCTATGGCTTAAGCAACTGGAGGCCCTGTCACTGAGTAATTGGAGTGGACAAGGCTGTGGGGTGTTATTTCAGATTTCGTTGAAGGTAGCTTTGCATCATATTCTTTAACAAGCTTCTTTAAAAGGACAGGACAATTTTATCTCTAACCAGGACATTTCTTTCCTGCTTCCAGGCCTAGCAGGATCAGGAAATGAACTTAGTATCCCTACTAGACACCAATATCTAAGCAAAGAGGTGTTCTTTCCCTGCGCCGCCCCCCCCAACCCAGCCTGTCCCTTCAATAATGCCGGGAAAGACAGACATGATGAAAAATTGGCCGAGCGTGGTGGCTCATGCCTGTAATCCCAGCACTTTGGGACACTGAGGCGGGCAGATCACCTGAGGTGAAGAGTTTGAGACCTGCCTGGCCAACATAGCAAAACCCCATCTCCACTAAAAATACAAAAACTAGCTGGGTGTGGTGGCGCATGCCTGTAATCCCTGCTACTTGGGAGGCTGAAGCAGGAGAATCACTTGAACCCAGGAGGCGGAGGTTGCAGTGAGCCAAGATCGTGCCACTGCACTCCAGCCTAGGTGAAAAAGCAAAACTGTCTCAAAAAAAATAAAAAATTAGAGACTGCCCATGAGAATGTTCCCAGAAATTCACATGTTAAAAGCAAAACAAGAACTTAGGTAAAGGTTTACTCTGATAGAATGTTTGATGGGAAATTTGGTGTTTTTGAATTTGGCAAAAACGTGGATGAGACAAGTGATTGATTGTCATGACTTTAAGTGCCACTGCTTGGCTTGCCAGCTATTGGGATTCTTAGAATGATACACGTTTTGGAAACACTAATCATATCTTCCCAACCATCTATGGAAACTTGTGATACTTCTCTTGCCACCTTTCTTTCTTTCTTTCTCCTTTTTTTTTTTTTTTTAACTGTTTAAGGAATTTTTATTAAAGCAAGAATTTTACAATCCAAATTACATTTCCCTGCTCAGTTAGCAATTCTGTTACTTAAAACAGAACTGATATTTTGAGCTGTTCTACAGTAAAGAATTACAAAATTAAAGAAAGGAATGCTTTAAATTTTTGTACTTTGCTGAAATTATTTTCCCCAGGGTTTATAAAACAGTAATTTGTTTTTATATTTTACTATTTTTATGGGTTTTTTTTGTTGTTTTTAAATCAACAGGTAACCTAAGATGAGCATTATGTTTGCTAGACCTTCAGCCACTGTTCTTTAACAAGGCCAAAGGTCATGTGTGCCCTCCACTGTAACTTTACTGTCTTCATTGAATAGTCACATTCAGAGCTGATCAGGAATATGATACTTTTTTTCTTTCTTTTTTTCTTTTTTTTTTTTTAAAGAGACAGGGTCTCACCATATTGCCCAGGCTAGTCTCAAAATCCTGGGCTCAAGCGATTCCCCTGTCTCAGCCTCCCAAAGTGCTCGGATCACAGGTGTGAGCCACCGTGCCCAGCCCGGAACATGTATTTTGACAGTCCTTTGCTCCCTACCTGTCTCTGTGATCAGCCTGTGCACTTTTCCAGCACGGTGCTCCTCATCTAGGGCAGCTAGGACTGCGAGCTTCGGCAAGAAACACTTGTATTCCATTATGGAAAGAAAGTTAAATTTGTGTAAGCAAATAGACTCCAGTTCACTGCCAGGTCTAGAAGCCCCATCCACCAGCCTGCCTGTTCCTCTCTGCATGCCATTTTATTCTCCAATGTCCCTCTGCCTTCTAGATTGTGCCACGCTATGGTATGAACCCCACTTAAGTTTCTTTTTCTTTTTTTTCTTTTGAGATGGAGTCTTGCTCTGTCACCCAGGCTGAAGTGCAGTGGCGCGATCTTGGCTCACTGCAACCTCCACCTCCCGGGTTCAAGCGATTCTCCTGCCTCAGCCTCCTGGGTAGCTGGGATTACAGGTGCACGCCACCACACCCAGCTAATTTTTTTTTTGTATTTTTAGTAGAGACGGGGTTTCATCATGTTGGCCAGGCTGGTCTTGAACCCCTGACCTCAGGTGATCCGCCTGCCTTGGCTTCCTAAAGTGCTGGGATTACAGGCATGAGCACCGTGCCCAACCCTGCTAAAGTTTCATCTACACGTCCAATATTACCCAACTCTGTTACTGACACACAAGCTAACATTCAACATAGGCCGCAATATCATATTATCTTTCCCAATATCTTTTTCAATGAGTTCACTTAGGTTTAATCAGCACTTAACTACCCATGCTAATGGCAAGTAAGTAGCAGCTTGCAAAACCCAAGTGATTAGATACTCTGAAATCAATGGAGTGCATTACTTTCTATTCCCTCCCAGCACCCAGCAGATTTGTCTTCATCATTAAATATGGAATGGAGACTGAAATTTTTGAATTAAAATGATGTTAACCTTTAAATTAGCATGTTGCTTCTCTCTTTTAGATAAAAGAAAACCAGAGAGCAAGTTATCTTTGAAACAGATATTTCAGAAAGTGGAGAATAGCTTTCCCTATGGTAGAAACCTAACTGTGTATTTGAATGGAATTATAGCATCAGATTTAAAAGCCTGTCTGTTAGCCTTAGAATGGTCATCCTCCTGATGAAGACCCACAGATGCCTGGGTCTGCATTTCATTTTCAGGTTCCAGGTGGCTGCTTTGGACTCTGGCCTCCCTACAGGTAGTTTCTCTGGTTGCAGAGTCATGAGTACTATAGAATTAGTGTTTTTGTTTTTGTTTTGTTTTTGAGATGAAGTTTCGCTCTTGTTGCTCGGGCTGGAGTGCAATGGCACGATCTCGGCTCACTGCAACCTCCACCTCCCGGGTTCAAGTCAGTCTCCTGCCTCAGCCTCCCGAGTAGCTGGGATTACAGGCGCCCACCACCACGCGTGGCTAATTTTTTGTACTTTTAATAGAGACAGGGTTTCACCGTGTTGACCAGGCTGGTCTTGAACTCTTGATCTCGGGCAATCCACCCACCTCGGCCTCCCAAAGTGCTGGGATTACAGGCATAAGCCATCATGCCTGGCCTGTAGAGTTAGTCTTCTCTGCCTTGAATTTATTTCTACCAATTCTTGGTCCCTTGGAATCACTTCCCTAAAACTCAGCATTTATTCAAGGACCCTGGAACATCTTATGTTATAATAATTGTAAAGTTAGGTCTAAAGCATTTTCTTCCAAATCTTTGCTTGTTTTTGTTAAAAAAAAACAAAAAAAAAACAAAAGTCACACTTTGCTAAACATGGCTGCTAGGAAGCCCTGAGCTGAACTTGCAGTTGACCTTACTTTTGCTAATGGTGTGGGATTTTACTGCATGCAATTTCTGCAACAACTTTTTCTATAGACCTGTTTTATAACTGTACCTCTTTTTATTTTTGTATGGATTTATCTATCCAAAATCTTATTGAACACATTTTTCTGAGCCACAGGAAGTACTTTTGGGAATGAGGTGGTGTGAATTACACAGAAAAAGCAGCACATTAAGGACACGCACAGGTGGAGCACTTAGTCACTCCCACTGGCCAACAGCGCTTGCTTAGGGAGCCAGAAGAGGAAAGCTCATTTAAAAATACGGTAAAATCTATGTGTGAGATGCTGAGTGATGCTCTCAGACAAAACCCAAAGATGATGACCTCCTTGCAGACACCCAGGTGTGTATTTCTTCGTACTCTGGAAAATGATCAGTCAATGAAATGGACATTGTCTCTTTTCTTATCACTTGTAAATGTCAGTTTGGGGAACAAAAAAAATGCCACTTTATGATGTGAAGTGCCTGTCTACAATAGTCCTTGCAGAGCGGCTCAGAGAGTCCGTGGCATTAAAGATCTGACAGTTACTGTGTATACAGTTAGCAGGGAAGGCGGCACAGCAGTATTTCTGAGTAGTGGAGCCCTACCAACACTCAGACCACACCCCCCGCATGCTGCATATTCATTGGCAGGAAAGGGTGCTTTTGTTTTATGAACAGTGTCCTCTGGTCTTTAGTATGCGTTGTGTGTTTTTTTTTTTTTGAGACTGAGTTTTCTCTTGTTCCCCAGGCTGGAGTGCAGTGGCACAATCTCAGCTCACTGCAACCTCCACCTCCCAGGTTCAAGTGATTCTCCTGTCTCAGCCTCCCAAGCAGCTGGGATTACAGCCACATGCCACTTTGCCCGGCTAATTTATGTATTTTTAGTAGAGACGGTGTTTCACCATGTTGGCCAGGCTGGTCTCGAACTCTTGACCTCAGGTGATCCACCCACCTTGGCCTCCCAAAGTGCTGGGATTACAGGTATGAGCCACCGCGCCCGGCCATGCATTGTGGTTTTCTTAATGCCCAGCTTTGTATGACGTCCTCTAGAATCCCCTTTGAGGCGTCGTTGAATTACATTTCCATTTTCTTTCATTAGGAAGCTATCTCTGGCCTGAAAAATAAAAACAATTTTATGGTTTCTCATAAAGGTGTAATTTTCCTTCACTCTTACTCACTTATTTTCACGATGGAGAGAAGAAAATTGTTTCTCCACAGGAATCAGAGTCCATCTTTTGCCTTTCATGTTAGTGATTCTCCCCCCTCATGGCTCCCTAAGAAAAACTAAAGCAATCTGAAAAGAAAAAAATGCAATCTTATAACAAAGTTGGCTTTGTCTTGATAAATACAATGATGGATGACCACAACCACTTGAGTCCTTTTGGGCAAATGAAGAATTCTCTGATTATATCTGAGAAGTGGAAACATATGAATTTATGTTCTGGTTCTTCAAATATCTTCTCCCTTTCTCTTCTTACATTGACCTAACTTGCCTGAAATTAATGAAGCAAATCCGCAAGGGCAGAGGCTAGAAGTTTTTGAGGTTTGAAGCTTATAGGAGGGTCCTCTTTAAGAAAAACAATACAAAATATCTTACTTTCACAATTTTTTACAAAAACATATGACCACGTGAACATACTGCCCAGGTCCCTCCTGGGCCTTGGAAAGGCCCGTGCAAGAGAGACCCTGAAGCTTGGACTTTACTGACTTCATGATAAGTCCATTTCTGCGGACACTGTATTGTTGCAAATGTCCATCTACACTATGCACACTCGAATTAGATACTTGTGTATGTGAACACGGGAACGTAGGTAATGCCTATACAGAGAATAAATAGGAATATACAAGGATAAATATAAAAACACAAGATTACATACTGAGTTTTAAATACACAAACACACAGATACTTTTTTTTTCTATTTTTGTTGTTTCTAAAGATGATAGCCAGGCATGATCCCTCTTCTCCAGACTTTGAATTGCCTACCTGCATTTCAATGTTCACTTTAAGGGGGAGGTAATCAATTTAGCACATTATCATTCAATCAGACAAGCTGACTCAAACACTGTTCTCTGAATTGGACTCATGCTGAGCAATCCTCTATTCTAGAAGCCAGGTGTGAGGGGTGGGAGGAAGGAAGCGGGTGCGGGTAGGGAGCCCATTGCCAGTAGACAGAGCATGGCTTGGTTTTTTCCCACCCTACAAGCAGTTCAGATACTGGTTTGGAGGTCTCCATTGAGGAGGGTCCTCTGGGTCTCCGTAGTCTCATTCAGCCGGGATTTGTCCTGCTTACTGTCACTCCGCTCCCCATCATCTGTGCCGCTCACCTTGACCAAGCAGAGGACATTCTGGAAGCTCTTCTTGAAGTTGTCAGACAAGAAGGCGTATAGGATAGGGTTGGCACAGCTGTTAGCATAGGTGAGGACCACCACAAAGTCAAACATGCCTTTAAGGGCTGGGGTGGGACTGATGGCCATGGAGACGGAAGAAACGTTGAATATGTAGAAGGGAAGCCAGCAGAAGATGAAGACAGCCACCACGATGGACACCATTCGGGTGACCTTCTTCTCAGACTTCTTCCTCTTGGAGGAGCCCACTCGGATTCCAGAGGACTTCACCTTGATGATAATGAACAGGTAGCAAAGACAAATGATGGTGAGGGGTACCAGGAACCCCAGGATGAAAGTGTAGATGATGAACCCTGTGTACCAAGCCCCAGATTCACCTGGCCAGTTGATGGTGCAGCTGCTTCTCCCCCACTGGTTGCTCCGGAGCCCAGCATATATCATGATGGGCAAGATGACCAGCAGAGAGACTCCCCACACAGCCATGGTGATCATCTTGGCCGTCCGGGGTCTCCTCCACTTGGCCGACTTGATAGGGTGGACCACAGCCAGGTATCGGTCGATGCTCATCACTGTCAAGCAGAAGATGCTGGTGAACTGATTGATGCCATCCACAGTCATGACCACCCGGCAGATGGCCTTGCCAAAGGGCCAGTGGACCAGAGCCACCTGCATAGCCAAGAAAGGCAGACCCAACATGAAGAGCTCATCTGCGATGGCCAGGTTGAGGATGTAAATGTTGGTGATGGTCTTCATCTTGGCATAGCGGAGGATGACGTAAATGACAAGTGTGTTGCCACACAACCCAATGATGCAGACCACAAAATAGATGAATGTGAGGACTGCATTGCTCGTCAAGTCATAGTATGGCTCTGTCTGGTTTGAGGTGTTGGTTGACACCACAGAGCCATTCAGGTCAAATGGAATGGATAGCCATGTGTGGCTTCCATTGAGTGGCTTATCCACCATGTCCATGGCTGCTTTTCGGTCTTAGGCTAGGTCCAGTCAGTCCAGAGAGCTTATTCTCACCTTAATGGACCCTGGAGGCCAAGGATCCAGTGTGACATCTGGAATGAAAAAAGGAAGATTGGCCCGTCGGTCACGAGCTGTTTAAACTCTCACCAAATTTACACATTTCTGGTTTACCCTCTCAGACATACTCTTACATTGAAAAATGTATTATCTTTCCGCATCAACATTAAGCTCTAGAGTTTCTCATCAGTTTTTGAGTATTTTTTCCAATACTAGGGAAGGGTTTGAGTTCAGCCATCATCTGCTGACGCACATGTTGGGGAGGGCTGTGGCTTCAAAAAGCACATACTTTGACCCCTACGAAGTTGACTGATCTAAACTGCAGAAAGGCAGAGCTTGCAGAAGTTCAGCGCCTGACCTCAGAAGGGTCTGACACTGACATTCCTGGCCTCTTCCCTACCAGGAAGTCTGTGCTGACCGCCTTGGAGTCTTTCCGTTCTGAAAATGCCATAGTGGAAAAAACCCAGACTCTAGAGGTAGAACAAACCGGGTTCCACTGCTGAGCCCATGTGACCGCATGCCTGGTCCTTAATGGTTCTGACTCTTATTTGTTCACATGGGGGTGTCATGAAGGTTAAATGATGGAATGTATGTGAAAACGCCGAGCATTGTGTTGGGCTCATAATGGGAACCTCGTAAGTGTTGTTTTGCCCCCATGTTTTCCTCTACCATCTCATTATCTCTGATGTATTGAAGTCTACCTGCATGGTGAACCAATTTATAGTCTTCAGTATTAAAAATAGAAGTCTGGTTTGCTTTCATTTTTTAAATGTAGGCTTCAGTTTATTTTTTGTTTTTCTTCTATTTTTGTTTTCCAGTACCTAATGCTTGACTTCCTCAAGAGCTCTTTCCCAAAGTCCCTAAGGGGATGCTGCTCCCAAGTGCTGTAACACCCCAGAGAATTTGCCTGCCATTTTCTAATTAAGGACAAAAACGGGAAGCAGGTGTGCGACACAAGCTCTTTCATAGAAGTAAGCAGAAGGCTTCCAGCACTGATAGAATTCATTCACACCCACGATTCCCTTGATCTCCCCAACTGTCCTAGGTGGTAGGGATAATTACCCCCATTTTAGAGATGTTGAAACTGAGGCTTAGACAGTTTAAGGAGCTCACTCCCATTCTCTTGAACATAACTGGTGCAGCTGGGATGTGAACACAGGCCACCTGGCCCCGAGTCTTTTGCACGTCTCAAGGCATCCCCTCTGCTCCTCAGTGGCCGAGAGACTGAACGGCTGATAACTGGGCTTTGGTTTGAAGCAACTGACTCCTGTGTTACTTCCTTGCTGAGAAAACAATTGGAACACTATTGGCTTGGCTTAAGATCTAAAACGAAAGTTCATCCCATAGTTAAATGATTGATATACAGCCATTCAAAAAATATCATGGGGTTAGGGTGGGGAGGAGGCTTCTTTGTGCTGACAGCAGGGATGTAGAAATGAACAAACTGACCCGGCGCGGTGGCTCACGCCTGTAATCCCAGCACTTTGGGAGGCCGAGGCAGGTGGATCACGAGGTCAGGAGATTGAGACCATCCTGGCTAACACAGTGAAACCCTGTCTCTACTAAAAAATACAAAAAATTAGCCGGGCATGGTAGCGGGCGCCTGTAGTCCCAGCTACTCGGGGGACTGAGGCAGGAGAATGGCGTGAACCCGGGAGGCGGAGCTTGCAATGAGCCGAGATGGTGCCACTGCACTCCAGCCTGGGCGACAGAGCGAGACTCCGTCTCAAAAAAAAAAAAAAAAAAGAACAAACTTGGCTAGTGCCCTCTAGAAGGTGATAATTTAAAAGGGGAGATAGGAAAGGAAGTCAGCTCATATAGGGTGGGAATTGCATGAGAGATAAATGACCGACTTAAGAATGCCTTCCTTTCCTGGGGGACTCAGAGGAGGCTTCCAAAGAGAAATGTTTGAGCTGGGTCTTGGGTGTATGAAGAGTGAGGCAGGAGGACAGCAAAGAGGCCAATCTAGGAAGAGGCGAGATGTTCAAAGGGTGTTATGTTCAGCCGAGCGGGAATAATTCACTCGGCTGACACATTTCCCCTGAGCTAGGTACTTTTCCTGGTGCCTGGGTGTAGATGGAAGATTACTCCTTAATCCCTGGAAAGACTTCAGATGAGTTAAAGGAGACTTGGCCAGCAACAAGTACTTGAGGATCCTTGCTCACCTTTGCCTCTGATCCATTCTGAACTGCCAGGTGCCTTGCTGGTTCCTTCTGTGCTCATTTCCCTACCACACAACCGTCTGTGGAGTGAGATCTGGGCTTTGTGGCTGACCATTTTGTGAAGTATTTGGGGGACCTGGAATTTCATGTCTGTATTGGGTAAAAAACCATAGACTGGCAGCAATTAAAACAGAAGCTGTACAGAAACTGTGGTTAGTATCCCTGGATTAACTTGGGTAGTTTCATTATCATTTCTAACCATCTTGTCAGTTGGATTAATTCTACAGAGCCAGAATCCTATTCAAGCTGCCTGCAATTACAGTGTACCTTATCATGGGGATTTCCAGGGGCCCATCTATATAACGTGAATGGTCACACTCCAATGTCCAGGTAACACGGAGTCCCCCTGGGCCGGCAGAGCCCCTGTCTAAGAGCTTTTGGGCCAGGAACAATGATGGTGCAGGGAGTATGAGGGAGGGTTGAGTGTTGCTTTCCAGCCCTAATTTGGTCATTTTAACTGGAGTTTCACTCAACAGGACAGAATTGCTTAATGGTAGCAACAGACAGGGTTCAGAGTCTTGGTGAAGGTGGTGGAGGTGGGAGGCTGGGGAGCCGGTTGAGATTGGGAAGGCTCCTCTAAGCAAGAAATGAACTTAAATCATGGGGAGATTTATTTAACAAAGAAGTCAGCCGCTTAAGGTCTTCTAGAGATTTCTGTTTCCTTTTTGTTTCAGAGAAAGAATATTCCAATGCCAGGCAGCCAATTCTTGTTGAATTGTGGTTAAATTAAATGTACAAGGAAGTTTGGTTTTCTGCATTCTTTGTTTTTCCAGCCCAATAATTGTTAGATGCTGGAAATGGCTAGTGGTTGGTTTCCTCTGAACCAAGTCCAGGCTCTGTGGAGAGGAGGGTAAGAATGGTCTCACGCACCTGCACCCCCGCCTCCCTTTTACGTAGGGGCTGTGGTTACCAGCCCAAAAAATGAGTGTTGGGATGGCGACCGGACATCAGGGGAGGTCCTAAATCCTGCTCAGCTTTAGTTTCTCCTCTCCCCATCATCTTTCCGCATTCACTTCCCACCCCCGCCTCCCTTGGGGCCTTCAGAACCCGGCTTGGCCTCTGTGCCGCTAGAGCGAGAGCCCCCACTAGCAGGGTGATAAAAGCCCCTGTGGGCCACCGCGGCGCGTGAGCGCCTGGGAAAAGCCGGGGCGGTGCTGGCCTACGGGGTTGAGAAACGGAGGCGCGAGTGTCAGGACCGCGGAGCCGATGCTCCCGCGGCTGGCACAGAAAGTCCTCCTGGCCATCCAACTCGCTGATCCTCAGAGCAAGGGTTTCCCAAAGAACTCCGTGCCATTTCCAGGAAGACGAGGGAAGAGTGAAGATTGTAGCGCCAGCACGCCCAGTCTCTAAACGCAGACCAGGGGTGCCGGGGGTGGGGTGGGGCGCTGAGGACAGAGACATCGGGGCGCAGAAGACAGTCGCTTGGGGACTTGGCCAGCGGCTTTCGGGCACGGGCTATGCAGTGGTTTGGTCTCTCCAAACCTAGATAAACCGTCCTTTCTGTCCCGAGGTGGGGGACGGGGACCGATCCTAGATCGTTCAGCGTCTATCTCCCCGGCTGGGCAAGGAAAAGACAGGAGAGAAGCCTCCCATTCTCCGCTCTGCGCCCGCCGCCTGCCTCTGGCAGGCTCGGATCTCCGGGTGCGCTCCCCCAGGAGCACCAGCTAGCACCTCACGGCCTCGCTCCTCTCGCGCCGGGTCTCTTTTGCAGGGCGCTGGGAGAGAAGTTGTCATCCGTCGCAGCTACCACCTGAAATCTCGGGCTAAAGGGCACACGCCACACACACGGGCATGAGGCTGTGAGGACACGTCGGTTCCAGCACACTCTACCCACAGCCGCCTTACTCAGGCAGGGGTACCCGCTGTCGTTCGTTCCTACTACAATCACCCCAAAAAGCACAAGAGCGGAGAATCACGTCCCGGGACCTACACTCAGGCACTCGGATGGGCACACCACCATCAGCGCAGATGCACACAGGTGCCCAAGTGCGCTTCTCGCTCCCTCCATCTCTATCTCACACACGCACGCACGCACACACACACACACACACACACACACCACTCCTCACCTTTGCTCTTCCGCTGCAATCCGCTAACTCCGGTCTCCCACACCCAGCGGTTGTCCCCGAGCCAGCTGGGCGCCGCGGCGCGCAGCAGCTTGGCTAGCGCCCGGCGCCGAACGTTTGGTGTTTCTGGCTCCTCGACCCTCTTGTGCCGGCTCCCACTAGCCCCTCGCCCGTAGAGAGCTCGCCTTGCCCGCAAACCCCCCGGCGCCAAGCCTCAGACTGGGGCTCTGGGCGCGGGTGGTCTTGCGAGCACGCGCGCATGGGTGGCTGCGCCGCTTGGACTGGCCCAGCCAGCCCGGGCCCCTCGGCACATTTCCCCACGCCCCCCTCCTGCTACGTCACAGCGGCTTCGCTCCGCCCTCCCCCAACCCCTCCTCCCGGGTCCTGTAGAAGGACAAGGATGAGACCGACTGAAACGCCTGCAGGTGGCTGCGGGCAGAGCTTACAGACAGCCGGGGAGCGGGAAGAGAGGGGACCCGCATGCAGGGGCGTGAAAGGTTAAGCGTTTTCGTTCTCTTCAAGACTCATGGCAAGGACAAGCAATATTTTCCCTCTGATTTCACAGAATCGATTCCCTTCCACCCAGCATATTCTAGGCAGCTGGAGTGGCGGCCGGGGTGACCCACATTTACACCGGGACCTCTGTGATTTTCTTAGCCAAACAAGTTAGCAAAACTGTGTTTACCGTGGGCCAGCCCCGGGTGCAGGGCGCAGGGCGCAGGGCGCAGGGCCAGGCTAAGGATAGGGAGAAAAAGCGCTCAGGGGACAGCGCTTCTCCATGCAGTTCCCAATGAGCGCAGGGCATGTAAACCCACACCTGGAGTCCAAGATTCAGTCCTAGGAGCCATCAGAGGGTCAGTGGAGGTCGACTGGTCCCAGCTGTCCCTGCGTCCCACAGCTTGGAGGTGCAGCGGCCATACAGGTGGTCCCCTTGCTGTAGCCACGTCAGTCAGCACCTGCTGGTCTGACCCAGCACAGTCCCTCCTACATGCTGTGAGGGAGCAAAGGGGAACAGGCAAGAAGTGGGAGTTACATCACATGGAGTGGCAGCTATTTCTTTTTGACTGTGATGATTCAGCCTCTTTTCCAATAGTTTAATAAGTCATAATCAATCCTGCAGCCTCCCCTTCCTCACCCTCCTCCAAGTACATGCGTACAGACACGCACACACACACCATCCTCAGTACAGTTTTAGAGGATGTGAAAACAGAAAGCAAACCCCAACTAGCTTTCTGTGTGAGCTGAACTGCCTTGATTTGTCCATCCTATTATTTGATTTAGAATTCACCAGGGAAAAGTAAAAGTCCAGAAGCTGTGTGGCAGGTGCGGTGAGCCCTAGAGATAGATGAGTGACATGGGAAAGGAACCACCAGGTACGGTAGCAGCCAGCTGCTCTCTTCTATCTGGACCAAACCATATCTTGGGGTACCCACTGTAAGATGGGGATCCTCTCTGAGAGGCCGGGGAGCGGGAAGAGAGGGGACCCGCATGCGGGGGTGTGAAAGGTTAAGCGTTTTCGCTTCATGGTAGGGCTTAACTCTTGGCATCCTGGAGCTCAGGCAAGATGGAAATTGAGCTGCAATTGCCTTAAGTTCCAGGAGTCAGTCCCGGATCCAGCATCTCTTTTAGACATGTGCATGCAATTGGAAGGGCTGGGGTGAGTAGCTCACAAGAAGAGGACTGTGTCTGCTCGCCATTAGTGAGAAGAGGGAGAGGCAGAGAGGTAATAATAATATCAGGAGGGCATCGTGGAATTGCACTCAGAGGAACTCGCCATCCTCTGGTCACACAGTTGCTGCAATGCCTGTTGCCACCTCCAGTTTAAAACCAGTAACCTGACTGGTTTCCAGGAAAAGAAGGAAGAGCCAGGAAGTGTCCACTCTGCCCTCAAATTCCTTCCCTTTGTACCATGTTATCTTTTGAAAGTTCTCAAATGGTTAATACCAAATTTATGTTTCATTAAAAAAATAATAACTGGAGGCAGCAGAGTCCGAGATGATGCTGCTGTTCTACCCTGGCTGCCGGGACAGGCTGATCGTGGAGGAGGGACAGCGCTGCCACCGCTTCGCCTGCAACACGTGGCCCTGTGTGCACAACATCACCCACAAGGTAACAAATTGGAAGTACTCAAAGCTGAAAGAAGTGGATGATGGACCTGGGAGAGCAGCTGCCTGGGAGGATGTTGACTCTACTACAGAGTCGTGTCCTAAATGAGAACCTCCTTGTGCTTCCTGCATGTAGCTTCAGACCCGTTCTGCAGATGAGCCAAATACCACCTTCTACCAGTGCTGCAGGGCTCAGTGTGGACACCACGGCAGGGATTAGGGCAAGGACAGCCCAGCTGCCTGAGTGTCTGCTTACCTCAGGGTAGATGGTCAGCTGGGGGTATGAATCGTGTGTCCTGAGGGTCTTTGCTGGTGTGGTGGAAAGCTAACCCTTTTGAGGTGAAGAGTCAGGGTGTCAGGAAATGTGGCCTATCTGCCAGTCACAGCAGATGAAATCATTGATGTCCAGGGAGTGTTTCTGTGTAGGGAGAACACCCATAACTAAGTATGCTCTGTTTGAAGTTCCTTCCCTCCCTCCCTCTTTCTTTCTTTCTTTTCTTTCTTTTCTTTCTTTCTTTTCTTTCTTTCTTTCTTTCTTTCTTTCTTTCTTTCTTTCTTTCTTTCTTTCTTTCTTTCTTTCCTTCTTTCCTTCTTTTCTTCTTTCTCTTTCTTTCCCCTTCCTTCCTTCCTTCCTTCCTTCTTTCTTTTTTTTTTTTTTGTTGGAGTCTTGCTCTGCCACCCAGGCTGGAGTGCAGTGGCACGATCTCGGCTCACTGCAAGCTCTGCCTCCCGGGTTCACGCCATTCTCCTGCCTCAGCCTCCCGAGTAGCTGGGGCTACAGGCACCCGCCACCACACCTGGCTAATTTTTTGTAGCTTTAGTAGAGATGGGGTTTCACCGTGTTAGCCAGGATGGCCTCGATCTCCTGACCTCATGATTTGCCCGCCTCTGCCTCCCAAAGTGCTGGGATTACAGGCGTGAGCCACCATGCCAGACCTCTTTTTTTTTTTTTTTTGAGATGGAGTTTTGCTCTTGTTGCCCAGGCTGGAGTGTAGAGGCGTGATCTCGGCCCACTGCAGCCTCCGCCTCCCGGGTTCAAGCGATTCTCCTGCCTCAGCTTCCCAAGTAGCTGGGATTACAGGTGCCCACCATCACGCCTGGTTAATTTTTTATATTTTTAGTAGAAACAGAGTTTTGCCATGCTGGCCAGGCTGGTCTCAAACTCCTGACCTCAGGTGATCCGCCCGCCTCAGCCTCCCAAAGTGCTAGGATTACAGGTGTGAGCCGCTGCGCCTAGCCCTGTTCTTTCATCTTTTACATTTATTGGCAGTTGACATTGCCTTACCCCAATCAACACTCTTAAGTATTTGTACTGTTTGCACAACTTAGTACATTAAATGTTCCTAAATATTTAACTGTTAATTGTAAATTTGTTTATTACTTACTTTATTCAAATTTTATTCTGAATATTTCATTAAAATGGAAGGTCTAAAAAAACAATAATAATAACTGGCTGTAATCCCAGCACTTTGGGAGGCCAAGGTGGGCACCATGCCTGGCTAATTTTTGTAGGAGTTTGAGACAGGCCTGGGCAGCATGGCAAAACCCAGTCTCTACAAAAACAAAAAATTAAAAAATTAACTGGTCATGGTGGTGTGTGCCTGTAGTCCCAGCTATTCAGGAGGCTGAGATAGGAGGATCACTTGAGCCCAGAGAGGTGGAGGCTGCAGCAAGCCGTGATCAGGCCACTCACTCCAACCTGGGTGACAGAGTGAAACCCTGTCTCAACAAAACAAAACAAAATGAAAAAACACTGTTTTCTTACCCATGCAAGAAATGAAACACTGGCTCTCAACATGCCCCCAACTCAAAGGCGACTTTGATGAAGCAATGCACTTTTTTTGTTGTTTTTAATTTTAATATGAGTACTGCTAGCAAAAACAGACTGCTTCTGGAGGTTCAACCAAATAACCATCACCCTTCTAGGCAACTTGGGTGAGTTGTTGGTGGCTCTCTGTATGCTCTTATTTATTTATTTATTTAGAGACAGGTTCTCACTCTGTTGCCCAGTCTGGAGTGCAGTGGCGTGATCTCAGCTCACTGCGCCTCCACCTCCTAGGATCAAGCGATTCTCGTGCCTTAGTGTCCCGAGTAGCTGGGATTACAGGTGTGCGCCACCATGCCCTGCTAAGTTTTGTATTTTTAGCAGAGACTGGGTTTCACCATGTTGCCCAGGCTGGTCTCAAACTCCTGACCTCAAGTAATTCACCCACCTCGGGCTCCCAAAGTGCTGGGATTACAGGTGTGAGCCACCACGCCAGGCCTAATTTTTATATTTTTGAGAGAGAGTCTCACTCTGTTGTCCAAGCTGGAGTGCAGTGGTGTGATGTCGGCTCACAGCAATCCCTGCCTCCCAAGTGATTCTGCTGCCTCAGCCTCCCGAGTAGCTGGGACTTCAGGCAGGTGCCACCATGCCTGACTAATTTTTGTAATTTTAGTAAAGACGGGGTTTCACCATGTTGGCCAGGCTGGTCTTGAACTCCTGACTTCAGGTAATCACCCACCTCGGCCTCCTGAATAGGCTGAATAATCCCAAAGTGCTGGGATTACAGGTGTGAGCCACCACATGTAGCCCTGTATGCTCTTTAATGTGGATGACCAAATAAAGCAATATCCGCCTCCATGTACTTTCCTTGTCAAGCCTTCCCCTCCTTATCAGATAGGGCAGGCCCAGCCTGGAGAAAGCACTGATGCACCCACGTTAGGCGCACCTGTCTTACTGCAGCTGACTGAGTGGACTCTGAACAACATTGACCTTGACAGCAGAAATGTGTCATCTCGGATGATTGTTGATTTTTCCCAGAAAATGTATGCCTCTCTCTTCTCTCCCCACCTCTGAAGGCCTCCAAGGAGCTGTTTGGGCTGCCACCTGCACTCAGGGGCCAACCTCAAGTTCCTATTCTGCCTTTGGCTCCCCCATGCTTTTTTTTGACTCTGCCCTCCATCTGCTGAATGAAGTCTGAGCTGTAATCCACATTGGGCTGCCTCTTCTTCCTCTGCAGCTTGGTTAGTAACTAAGTAACAAAACCTTGAGCCAGAAAAACAGAGGGGTTGGAGAGGAGATAACCTTCCAACTGGCTTGTTTGATATCTTTAAAGCAATTAAATAGCACCCTTCCCTCTGTCAGCAGTTATCAGAGAGACAATAGGTGGCAGGAAATTAAGAAAAGGAGGAGGACAAAGGGCCAGGCCAGTGTCCAGCCCCTTCCATGGGGAGGGGCTGCTCGGTTCACTCTTGCCAAGAGAAGTTCATAGTCTAGGAGCTCCACAGGGAAGACACAATTCCCAAACAGGTCATTATGTCTCTGAGTGGCTTAATAAATTAAATGGGGGAAATTGTTACTCTGCAATCAGTTTAGTGAAAGTAAGTATTGCAATTAAGCCTGGAGGAAAGCAACAGAGCCCTGAGGGGAGGATTGGATGTGTTTGGGAGTGTTAGATACCAATCTGAGTATCTAGTGTGGTTTTTATCATCTTTATGGGAATGTCAGGGTGAGGTTTACCATTTCTATTGATGAGAAAAGGGCAATGCTCCTGCTGTGGAGAACATCAGATATCCTGCGGTCTGAGGGGGCTGGGAGAAGATAATCCGCATGGTGATCATAGTACCTTGACTTCCTGGGACCCTCTTGTTTTTAGCTGTTCTTTCCCTTGTCCCCCACAAACCATCCGCATTTTATGAAAATGGAAATGTCAGCACGTAAAAGCCTTTCTGATACCATGGGTCCTGATGTTTAGTTTGGAAAATATAGAATATAGTCACCATATCGCTGTTTGAAAATTTAAGGGCTGGGCACAGTGACTCATGCCTGTAATCCCAGCATTTTGGGAGGCTGCAGAAGGAGGATCACTTGAGTCCAGGAGTTTGAGACCATCCTGGGCAATATAGTGAGACCTCATCTCTCCAAAAAAAAAAAAAAAAAAATCAGCCAAGCATGGTGGTGCACACCTGTAGTTCCAGCTACTTGAGGGGCTGACATAGTGGGATCTCATGAGCTCAAGAGGTGGAGGCTGCAGTGAGCCAAGATCATGCCACTACACTCCTGCCTGGGTGACAGAGCAAGACCCTGTTTCAAAATAAAAAAAAAAAAAAAGGAGGTGGGGGTTTATTTGGCATAGTCGATTTAATAGTCTCTTCAAATACACAAAAAATTCAAATGAGAATCTTTCTTCCTCTCTCTCCCTAGCCCTCAACAGCTATGAGTCTGGCATGGCGTGTCACCATTTTTCTCTATTAGCAACCTCGACCCTCAGGGAATACATCGGCCAGTAGGCAATAGAAGCTCTTTGGAAACCACCGCCAAACAAGTCTAGAATCAGGAGTGGTGGTTAGAAGACGCTGTGCTCTAGATAGGATTCCTTTTTTTCTTCTCTCCCCCTTTTTGGCAGAAATGCATATAGACATAACATCCTGGAGCCAGAAGGGTCCTTAGACATTCTCAGGTTTACAGCCTACATCCCATCATTATTGAAGTAAAGATACCAGGCTCAGAGAGGACAGGTGACTTGCCCAAGGCCACCCAGCAAGGGAGTGGCAAAGTCAAGAGTCAAATGAATCGCGGACTCATGCCTCCTTCCACAGGGACCCCACCCACACGGGGTGTGAAAGCTGGAGGAGAGGAGTCCCCAGCTCCCCCACTGTCTGTCCCAGCACTTCTCTGGCACCAGAACATTTTTCCTGATAACCACATCCCTGCTGCTCTTACCTGGCTCAGCTCCTCTATTTCAGTGCCATGGTGACAGAGTTAGAAAACTTGAGGCTGTCTCCTGTTGTGACTTTTCCCAGAGTGTGCTTCCCGGACCATTAATTCTCAGAGCTAGATGCTGTGTAGAAAAATCAGCTGAGCGTGGTGACTCACACCTGTAATCCCAGTACTTTGAGAGGCCAAGGCAGGTGGATCCCTTGAGCCCAGGAGTTCGAGACTAGCTTGACCAACATGGTGAGACCCCTGTCTCTACTAAAAATACAAAAAATAGCCGGGCATGGTGGTGTGCACCTGTAATTCCAGCTACTTGGGTGGCTGAGGCACGAGAATCACTTGAACCTGGGAGGCGGAGGTTGCAGTGTGCCGAGATTGCACCACCACACTCCAGCCTGGGCAACAGAGTGAGACTCTGTCTCTTGAGGAAAAAAAGAAAAAGAAAAAGAGCACAGGCAACTCTGGGAAATGGTGCACAACTGCACATTCACCCCATGTCCTGAAGATTCACATTCATAAATATATATATATATATATTTTTTTTTTTTTTTTTTTTGAGATAGGGTCTCACTGTGTCTCTCAGGCAGCAGTGCCGTGAGAGTTCAAGCCCAGGCTTGAGCCGTTCTCCCATCTCAGCCTCCCAAGTTACTGAGACTATGCCCGGCTAATGTTTGTATTTTTTATAGAGCTAGAGTTTTGCCATGTTGCCCAGGTTGGTCTCGAATTCCTAAGCTCAAGTGATCCGCTGGCCTCAGCCTCCCAAAGTACTGGGATTACAGGTGTGAGCCACTGCGCCCGGCCTCACAGGCTTATTATATCCATTATGTGCGGGGCGCACTGAGTGTTTCACACACCTTTCATCTCATTTAATTCTCTCAACCTTTGTGGCACATGACTTTACCAGTAGTAACATTGGTATTTTGAGAAATCTTGCAGTAAAGACACCTGTTGATCTTGAAGCCAGTGTTTCCCAACTTATCTAGCCATGGATTCCCTGTGAGTAATTTTCCCTGTATTTCCCTGAGTAATTTTCAACACCTATTCTGTGCTTGCTGTATGCCAAGCACTGTGCTAGATGCTTTCTATTAACTCATTTAATCCTCACTGTAATCCTATGAAGCACCGTCAGCATTATGAATCCCCCCTTTTGTGAATGAAGTAAGCAAGGCACAGAGAGGTTAAGTACCCTGCCCAAGGTCACACAGATAGCAGTGACAATTTAACTCCCAAATCCTGAACATAATTATGCAGAGCAACAATCCATTGGCAAATGGGACTCCCACCTTCCTTAATCGTTCTTAGAGGCTGATTACAATACAAGAGAGACAATCCCTTCCCCTGATCGATAGCTGCGATTGTTTGTTGTTGTTGTTTGAGACAGTCTCGTTCTGTTGCCTAAGCTGAAGTTCAGTGGATTGATCACCGCTCACTGCAGCCTTGACCTCCTGTGCTCAAGTGATCCTCTCACCTCAGCCTGCCGAGTAGCTAGGACTATGGGCATGCACCAGCACGCCTGGCGAATTTTTTAATTAGTATTTTTTTTTTTGTACAGACAGGGTCTCACTATGTTGCCCAGGATGGTCTTGAACTCATGGGCTCACATGATCCCCTCGACTCCCGCCTCGAACCTCCAAAGTGCTGGGATTACAGGTATGAGCCACCACGCCCGGCCCACAATTGTTTTAAGCCCTTCTCCAGGCAGTTACTCTCCCATCCTCAGAATGTCTCTGTGGATGAGTTCTGGATTGTTTCCAAGTTCTCTGAGGCTCTGACAATCATCCAGGCCTCCTAGAAGAATCTTTTTCTTCTCCCTTCCAGAGTGACCCAAGTGACAAGAAGTGCCTGGTGCCCTCCTGCTGTGTGACTCCCTCCGCCCCCCCCCCCCCCCCCCCCCCCCCCCCCCCTGCCAAATGCTGAATTGCTTTATTAGCCGAATCAGAAGGGCAGCCTCTTCCCCAGAAGAGGAGCTGCTGCTGGGGGGAAGATCTGGGGGGAGATTTACAGACTCACAGCAGCAGAACGCCCCTCTGAGAGCACCTGTCAGGGCTTCAAGACAATTTTTAAAACTCCCCAGGAAAATTACCTGGGGAGTTTTAAAATTAAGGGTGCCCCGGCTCCGTCCTTAGCAATTCTCATTTAATTTTTGGCAAGGAGCCCAGGTAATGTTTTCAAGCTCCCCAGTTGACTTTCATGTGAGCTAGAGCTGAGAACCACTGAGAGTTAAACTGTCTCGTTTCAGATGTGGAGGAACTTTAGATCAGGAAGCAGGAAAGACTGTCTCGGGTCGGGCCACAGGCAACTCAGGAGCTCTCCTCCCCCAGGGAGGAGACTGTGGGCTCACGCTGCACTCGTCACCCTGGGAACCCTGTTATCTGGGCAGAGGGCGCTCTGAGCAGGGTTTGTGCAGCCGTGGGGCCTGGGAGTCTCTGTTCCATGAGCAGATGGAACCAGAGTTTTCTCTCTCATAAGGAAAATCCCCTTCAATTACCTCTCCTCTCCTAGTGCGATAGCAGGGTAGACACTTCACCTTACTTCCCTTTGGCAAGATGCACTGGTTCCTGTAGAATGGGTGTTTCACAGCTTGTGAAGGGGCAGCAACTTCACAAATGGGCCAGAACCAGTAATTAGGGTCCTCGTTGTAATGACAGCAACGAAGGTCAGAATCTGATTTAATCATGGCCAAAGTTGACCACACTGGCCTTTTCCCTACTGGGGTCTGTGTTCCCGTGTGTTCAGCAACCGGGTACCTGGGTGAGGCTCCCACACTGTCCTGTCTCCACGGATAGCTCCTCCTTGCTCTGGAAATTCTCCTTGTCCTATTCTCCTTGTGCTGGTGGCTCAAATGGTAGCTCCTCCCTAACGGGACGCAAAATATTTAACATTTAATAGGGCTTTGGGGAGGTGCAGACCCAGAAGAGAGGATTTCCAAGTGGAGATGTTGGCACAGCGTTGGCAGGAGGTGGGGGTGGGTGGGTTTTCATGCTGAGCGGCGTCCCATCTCTTATCACAGAGCCGGTTTCTCTCTCTCTCTCTCTGAGTCAGGAATTTCTGCTGCTGAAGGGCCTCTGCCCCCCGGAAGAAGCAAACACCAGGAGTGAATCCAGCCACTGCAGCTGATGTAGTTCAATTATGTTTCCAAAGAGGCTGCAGTTCCTTAGCTGGCCCCGTGGTGGGGTGAGCGCATAGAACTCACCTCCCGGGCGGCCTCTGCGAGCTTGGGCACCGGGCCTTGCAGGATGGGGCCCAAACGTCCACCCCAACACCTTTCTTTTCTCTTTTCTCACTCCTGCCCCATCCTCCTGCCAATCTGGGGATGCGATGCTGCCCTGTTAGAATCAGGATGATGGCAGTGCCTTGGAACCCAGATTCTGGCGTTTTCTGTCTCCCCTTTTCATGGTGGCTTTCCTCTCTCTGGCCTCACTGACAAAGATAATCTCCTCTATCCGAGATCACGGTGTCCTTCTTGGGAAGAGGCAGGCATGAGATTGCTAGAGGCCCAGGTGAGAAGTTATTGAGGGCAGATGTCAGTTCTGCAAAGGGAGTGGATTCTGCAAAGACAAGTGGATTTGGAAAAGGGTCTTGAAAAGCTGTCTGGGGGTGGCGGGGTGGCACTTAGTGCCTGTTTGGAGTCTGCAGGCTAAAGCCGCAAATGATGCTTTTGCTGAGTGCTCCAAACGTTTCTGTAAGGCCGAAAGGGTGAGTTTTCCTTCTCTGACACAGGAGGTGACTCCACAGAGCCCGCGGGCATTGGAATGGGTTCCAGTCGCAGGGCCAGGAGGGACTTTGTTCAGCCAGGTGAGGCCCTCGTGATGGGACCTGGCCACTTTCCAAAAGTAAGACTTCCCTGCTGGCTGCTTCTTGCTCCCTTGTAAGGGAACCAGCTTGTTGGCTTTGCTTGCTGGTTGGGCTGCCAGTCCCCAAGCTTCATGGTACCCGCCTGCCTGAGGCCCCAGAGCAGATGGCCGGCCTGGTGAGGCAGAGTGGGAGCCCCGCCCCCGCCCCCGCCCCCGCCCCCGCCCCGGAGTCATTCATGTGTCTCCTCTGCCCTCACAGCCAACAAACGGCTGCTCCTCCTCCCCCTCACCGGCTCTCTCCTACCTCACTCTCCAGCAGCCAGATCTGACAGATTGTCCCTGTGTCTGCCGCTAAAACCTAATTTCTCCATACCACTTCAGACACTCAGTCTTTCTCCCTGGCAAGCCCCTTTTACTTGGGGTTGCAAAGCATGACAATTCTAGGCTTTGTTTCCAGCCTGCTGGAAACACTGGACTCTTTTGAATCATCGGATTCAAGACTTAGGAGGTGCCCTCACTCCCGTTAGAGACGGGTAAGGACATTGTCGGATCCTAACATGACCTGACAGAGCAGGTGTCTGGGAAGATGAGGCTTGGCCTCACAGTGTGATCCTGCAGAAGCACTCACTTTAGTGCTCCTTCAATAATAAGTCCGTTTAAACAGAACTTAAACAATTTTTTTTTTTGAGATGGAGTCTCGCTCTTGTTGCCCAGGCTGGAGTGCAATGGTGCCATCTGGCCTCACTGCAACCTCCGCCTCCCAGGTTCAAGCAGTTCTCCTGCCTCAGCCTCCCGAGTAGCTGGAATTACACGCACCCACCACCACACCTGGCTAATTTTTGTATTTTTAGAGTAGAGATGGAGTTTCACCATGCTGACCAGGCTGGTCTTGAACTTCCAACCTTAAGTGATCTCCCCACCTCGGCCTCCCAAAGTGTTGGGATTACAGGCATGAGCTACTGCGCCCAGCCAGAACTTAAACAATTTTTAACATAACTCTTCCATGTATACATAGCATATAAAAATTTTAAACAACTTACCAGAATATGACTGGTTCTAAAAATCCTATCTCCCATCCCCGCAAAATGAAGACTTGACACCAGTGAGTCTATTCTAAACATTCTGATTTCAGCTCCAAAGTGAATTTTTAAGGACAAGTTCCAGAAATGAATTGGCAGTGGTGATATTAAATGCATATGTGGTTTTCCAAGACGAGAACTTTTTAGTGCTGTTGGACTATTTAGGAATGCCAAGTACTCACTTTGATGTATAGTTCTGATGTTATTGGCAAAAATAAACAAATCAAAAGCACAAAATGGGCAACTGACAATGTCATGTCTCTGAAGAGCACGTCTGTATATAATCCTCCTACACAGGTATACACACTTTCATCCATCTATTCTAAACATGAAGAATGTACAAGAGAAAAGGGGAGAGAAATTGGTTTCTAAGTCCTGCAGTCCAACTTTTTTTTTTTTTCCCTGAGATAGAGTCTTACTCTGTCGCCTAGGCTGGAGTACAGTGGCGCAATCTTAAGTCACTACAACCTCTGCCTTCTGGGGTTCAAGTGATTCTCCTGCCTCAGCCTCCTCAGTAGCTAGGACTACAGGCGTGTACCACCACCCCAGCTAATTTTTTGTATTTTTAGTAGAGACAAGAGTTTCACCACATTGGCCAGGCTGGTCTCGAACTCCTGACCTCAAGCAGTCTGCCCGCCTTGGCCTCCCAAAGTGCTGGGATTACAGGTGTGAGCCACTGCGCCTGGCCTATGCAGTCCAACTTCTGACTGTGTCCTCTCAGGGCAAGGGAACTCAGAAGCCTACCCCAGGCCTGAAATCCTTTGCAAGTGTTCAGAAATCATGCAGGATAGTAGTTGCTTTTGATGTCCTCCTACCCTTCACAGGCCTTTCAGAAATCCACTGTTTTTTTCATGGCGTCTTATATTCTATTTAGGAGAGATGCTATAAAGGGTTGTCGTGTCTGAAACTGGTTTTGTCCCTGTTTTCGGTATCTTGTCACAAAAGTGGCAGTTCATCATAAAGCAATTAATGCTGCATCACTTAATGAACATTTAATGCATTTTTTTTTTTTTTTTAGATGGAGTCTTACTCTTTCACCCAGGCTGGAGTGCGGTGGTGCAATCTTGGCTCACTGCAACCTCCGCCTCCCAGGTTCAAGTGATACTCCTGCTTCAGCCTCCTGAGTAGCTGGGATTACAGACATGTGATACCACACCTGGCTAATTTTTGTATTTTTGGAAGAGTCAGGGTTTCACTGTATTGGTCAGGTTGATCTCGAACTCCTGATCTCAGGTGATCCTCCTGCCTTGGCCTCCCAAAGTGCTGGAATTTAGGGGTGAGCCACCACGCCCAGCCTGATGCATTTATTTGGTTGGGTGGGAGGGAGAGTAGCTCTGTACCCCTGAGTAGATAGACGCTGCCTAGTGAGCTCAAATAACTCATCTTGGTTAATTTCTTCTAAAATTATATAACTCTATAATTTGAGGTCCAGATAGTAAAATATATGTGGATAATATATGCTCATCTTTAGTGCAAACCAGTAGAAGGATTTGACCAGTAAAATCTTTTTATTTTAAATTTTATTTTATTTTAACAAGCCAAATGGTAGGATTAGACTTCTAAAGAAAAACAGCAGACTATGTCTGGGCACGGTGCCTCACGCCTGTAATCCCAGCACTTTGGGAGGCCGAGGCAGGCAGATCACAAGGTCAGGAGATGGAGACCATCCTGGCCAACATGGTAAAACCCCAACTCTACTAAAAGTACAAAAAAATTAGCTGGGGATGGTTGTGCACGCCTGTAGTCCCAGCTACTTGGGAGACTGAAGCAGGAGAATCGCTTGAACTGGAAGGCGGAGGCTACACTGAGCCGAGATGGCGCCACTGCACTCCAGCCTGGCAACAGAGTGAGACTCTGTCTCAAAAACAAACAAAAAACCAGCAGACTCCTGCTCCCTCCTTCTCCACTTCTGATACATTCCCTAAGGACAAAAACTTTCACTTCTTTGTTTTGTTTCTTCTGTTACTGAATTTACCTGTATGTTTTCTAAATAGCACAGTTATACTTCTATTTATTGATTTTTCTGTTTCGGACTCTATTGGCTTCCTGTGAAAGAGCCCCAACTCACCACCTATATGATGAACTTCGCTATTCCCTTTCCTCCCAATATAGTTACTGTGTTAGTTCATTCTCATGTTGCTATGAAGAAATCCCGGAGACTGGGAAATTTATCAAGAAAATAGGTTTAATTAACTCAGTTCTGCATGGCTGGCGAGGCCTCAGGAAACTTACAATCATGGCAGAAGGCACCTCTTTACAGGGTGACAGGAGAATGAGTGTCAGCAGGGGAAATGCCAGACACTTATAAAACCATAAGATGTCTTGGGAACTCACTCTCATGAGAATAGCATAGGGGAAACTGCCCCCATGGTTCAGTTATGGGGGTTATAAATCAAGATGAGATTTTGGGTGGGGGCACAGCCAAACCATATCAGTTACCATCGTTTTTGTCAAGTCAGTAGTCAATGTTTTCATTACTACAACAATGTAAATATTATTTACAGCTGAACCAAGCACTATGATTTGCTGTCCTCTTTTTTTCTTGTAGAGTCTTTTGTTTTCCCTGAAGTTAATGATTACCTCTTTGTAATCAGAGTCTCATTCTGTCACCAGGCTGGAGTGCAGTGGCGTGATCTCGGTTCACTGCAACCTCTGTTTCCTGAGTTCAAGTGATTCTCCTGCCTTAGCTTCCCGAGTAGCTGGGATTACAGGCGTGCACCACCATGCCCAGCTAATTTTTGTATTTTCAGTAGAGACAAGATTTCACCATGTTGGCCAGGCTGGTCTGTAACTCCTGACCTCAAATGATCTGCCCGCCTCGGCCTCCCAAAATACTATGATTGCAGGCGTGAGCCACCATGGCCCGCCCCCCATATTTTTTTTTTACTTGCTTTTTTATGTACCTATTAATGATTCATTCCTATATTCTGCAGAGTCAAAAATCTTCTCTAACTTTATTCAACATATTGATTTCGTGTATGGCTTGGAGCCATTCTTCCTGGAGAGTGTTGTCCTTCTGCTCAATCTAGACCAATTGTTCTTGAAGTCTGCTGCACAGCTCTCATCTCAGGACTTCTCTTCACCCTTACCCTGAGGATTTCTTTCTTGCTTCCCAATGTTCCTCTTCTGTTTGCTCTCTCTTGCTCTGTCTGGCTTACTCCTTTGTTTTGGTGGAGCATCACCTCCAGGAGTTTCTTGAGAAAGGGTATGTGGTAGCCAGCCTCCAAGATGAGCCCTAATAAACCCCATCTCCTGGCATTCACACCCTGCACGGCCCCTCTCACATTGTACCAGGATTGATTTGTATGACCAATGAATATGATGGATGATGGTACGTCACTTCAGAGATTAGGATGTGAAAAGCATTGTGCCTTTTATCTTGGAGGCTCTCACCTGTCTCCACCTCTCCTCCTCTCTCCTCCCTCCCCTGTCTTCCCTTCCTCTCACCTCCCCTCTCCTGTCTTCCCCACTCTCCTTTTGAGGAAAGGTCGTGAGCCCTGTCTTGAGCAGTCCTATGGGATGGGAAGGTGGAGCCTCCAGCCAACAACCACAGGAATGAGCTTAGAGGTCGATTCTTCAGCCTCAGTCAAGCCTCAGATGACTGCAGCTAATTGCTCCCTGATACGGTTTGGCTGTGTCCCCATCCAAATCTCATCTTGCATTGTAGCTCCCATAATTTCCACATGTGGGAGGGATCCGGTGGGTTTTCCCCATACTGTTATCATGGTGGTGAATAAGTCTCACGAGATCTGACGGTTTTTTGGTTTGTTTGTTTTTTGTTTTTGAGACGGAGTCTCGCTCTGTTGCCCAGCTGCAGTGCAGTGGCGCGAGCTCGGCTCAGTGCAAGCTCCGCCTCCTGGGTTCACGCCATTCTCCGGCCTCAGCCTCCCAAGTAGCTGGGACTACAGGTGCCGGCAACCACGACCGGCTAATTTTTTGTAGTTTTAGTAGAGACGGGGTTTCACCGTGTCAGCCAGGATGGTCTTGATTTCCTGACCTCGTGATCCGCCCGCCTTGGCCTCCCAAAGTGCTGGGAGATTGTACGTGTGAGCCACCGCGCCCGGCCCCAGATCTGAGTGTTTCATAAGGGGTTTCCCCTTTCACTTGGTTCTCGTTCACTCTTGCCTGCTGTCACGTAACACCTGCCTTTCACCTTCGGCCGTGATTGTGAGGCTTCCCCAGCCACATGGAACTGTGAGTCCATTAAACCTCTTTTTCTTTATAAGTCACCCAGTCTCGAGTATGTCTTTATCAGCAGTGTGAAAACAGACTAATACACTCCCTCATGACAAACCCTTAGCCCAAACCACCCAGCGAAGCCACTGCCCCCTAAGCCACTCTCAAATTTCTTTCTCATAGAAAATAGGAGATAGTGAATGTCCACTTTTTAAACCACCAAAATTTGATGTGACTTGTTACACAGAAGTAGAGATGACAAAGGTAATTTTTTTGACACTGTGCTTATGTTAAAATGTCTTTATTGTACCCACACTTCTGACTGATGGTTTAACTGTACATAGAATTCTGTTCAATCATTGGAAATCCTCTTCCCTCAGAGTTTTAAATATATTTATCCATTGTATCCTGGTTTACAGCGTTGATGTGGGTATGTCCAATGTCTTTTCCCAAAAACTTTTAAAAGCTTCTCTTCATTACAGGTGTTGTGAAATTTCATCAGGCTATGCTTTGGTGTGAATAGCTTTTTTCTTTTATCATTTCTGTGGTTTGCATTCAGTGAGCCCCTTTAATCTGGAAACGTATGTCTCTTATTTTTAAAAGATGTTGTTACATTAATGTTTTTAATTACTCCACTTCTGTTGTCATTGATCTCTCTTCCTGGCATTTCTATTACTCAGACCAGTTCCCTGATTCCCTTGGCTTTTCTCTATTTTTCATCTCTTTGTCATTTTTGACTTTCTGGGTGATATTTCATTTCTAACCATTCTATTGAATTTTTTATTTCAACAATTGTATTTTTTTTTCTTTTTTTGAGATGGAGTCTCACTCTGTCACTCAGGCTGGAGTGCAGTGGCATGATCTTGGTTCACTGTAACCTCTGCCTCCCAGGTCCAAGTGATTCTCATGCCTCAGCCTCCCGAGTAGCTGGGATTACAGGCACACACCACCATGCCTGGCTAATTTTTGTATGTTTAGTAGAGACAGGGTTTCACCATGTTGGCCAGGTTGGTCTTGAACTCCTGACCTTAAGTGATTCTGAAGGGTTTGAGAGGGAAGAACCTGGAAACCTAATGGCTTATTAGATTTAGGGAACAAGAGGGTGGGGGTACAGTAGGGAGATGGGGATTCCTGGATTTCTGGCTTTGGTGACTGGATGGGAGTGGTACTGTTCACCAAGAGGAATAAAGGGGAGGAGCACACACCTCATGGGCAGAGAGGGTGAATTCTGTTTGGGTTCTGCTGACATTATTATGCCCATAGGATGCCCATAGGATGGCTAGAAAATAGTTTGATCTATCAGTTGAGATAGCTTGGGAGAAAAAAACTGAGCTAGACATTTAATAGACATTTAAGTTTGGGACATTAAGTTTGTTGCTGTTGTTGTTTTGAAACAGGATCTTCTCTAGGCTAGAGTGCAGTGGTGTGATCACAGCTCACTCAAGCCTCAACCTTCCCAGGCTCAGGTGATCCTCCCACTTCAGCCTCCCGAGCAGCTGGGACTACAGGTGTGCACCATCACGTCTGGCCAGTTTTTGTATTTTTTGTAGAGCTAGGGTTTTGCTATGTTGCCCAGGCTGGTCTCGAACTCCTGGGCTTGAGCAATCCTTCCACCTCAGCCTCCCAAAGTGTTGGGATTATAAGCATGAGCCACTGCACCTGGCCAAGTCTGGGAGTTATAATCTATGGGTGATAGGTGGAAGTGAGAGAGTAAAGGAGATCACCCAGAAAGAATGTAAGGGTGAGAAGAAGAGAGGATGGGGAATGCCAACTTTTAAAAGATGTCAGGAGGCCTAGGCGGGTGGATCATGAGGTCAGGAGTTCGAGACCAGC
This sequence comes from Theropithecus gelada, assembly GCF_003255815.1. Classification (NCBI taxonomy): domain Eukaryota; kingdom Metazoa; phylum Chordata; class Mammalia; order Primates; family Cercopithecidae; genus Theropithecus; species Theropithecus gelada. Next base: position 46,574,743 of record NC_037684.1, on the reverse strand, counting down.
CTGGCCAACATGGCGAAACCCTGTCTCTACTAAAAATACAAAAATTAGTACCACGTGGTGGCGGGCGCCTGTAATCCCAACTACTCAGGAGGCTGAGGCAGGAGAATCGCTTGAACCAAGGAGGCAGAAGTTTGCAGTGAGCCGAGATCATGCCATTGCACTCCAACCTCGACGACAGAGCAAGACTCTGTCTTAGGAAAAAAAAATGTCTCTCTCTCTCTCTCTCACACACACACACACACACACACAGAGAAAGAGAGAGAGAGAGAGAGAGAGAGAGAGAGAAAGTAGCAGGAAGGAAAGCCTGCCTGGCAAGAGGAGAGAGGGTCTCACAGGTAGGGTCATTAAGGAAGTAAGGTTATGGAAGAGGAGAACTGAAAAGTAAATGTTAGATTGAACATCCAGGAAGTCATTGGGGCCTGGCAAAGTGGCGTGGGCAGAAGGCGGATGGCAGCATGTTGAGGAGGAAAGCGGCTTGGATGAGAGGTGGTAGAGATGGCAAGTGGAGTCAGTTCTTTCCAGGAGCTTAGCTGAGAAAAGGAGGGAAACAGCAGTGGTTAGTTAGACGAAAGCATATGGTTGAAAGTGGTTTCTAAAAGGTGGTAAATGTTACATACACACACACACACACACGCGCACACACACAATGACAGAGAGAGAGACAGAGAGAGCGCAAGTGGGGCTTCCCTTGCATTGTGTTTGGAGACGCTCATACAATAGGGAGTGACCGCAGGCATTGGCAGGAGGTGGGTATGGCGGTGGATGTGGGTGTGTACAGGGTGCATATGGAAGGAGCAGGAAGGATCTGAGAGCTCTTTCTGTCTCAGGACCATCCATACAACAAATTCTTTACTGGGCATTTACTCAGTTCCAGACCCTGTATTTCTTGCTGGGAATAGGGAGATGAAAAATGCAACCCCAGCCTTGGGAAAACACACTGCTCCGTAAGGAAGTTAGACATAGGTATACCGAAAAATGTTGGGGGACTCCTGCTCCAGCCTGGGAGTGGGTGTCAGGAGTTGACTCTAGGGCTCACCCTGGAGCCAGATCTGAAAGGATGAGAAATAATTTTTCAGGTGGACAAAGCAAGAAGGGTGTACTTGGCTGTGCAGTTTAACCACGAATCTCTCTGAGACACCGTTGCATGCCTATCGGGCATATTGGGCATGCAAAGATGGTGGCAAGGGAGTCAGCCACCATCCTTTGCATTGGGCAGAGACTCAAAAGCAAGCAGAGCAGTGGGAAAGCTTCATAGTGGAACATGGGGAAGGCCCTCGTTTTGCCCTGAATGGAGACGGTTGTAATGGGGAAGCTGGAGGCAGGCCAACCTTGAATCCCACACTGGATTCAAGGCCAGTAAGACGCCGCTCCCACTGAGCAATATACAATATCCAGTGGAGGAGACAAGCAAATGGGTTTGATGTCATATGCTAAATCTGGGGACATAGAAGGTAGCTTCTTGTGGAAGGAAACAGAACATGGGAGAGGGAAGGACAGGGCAAGGGCCTTAGGTGCTGTTGTGGGTTGCATTGCATCCCACAAAAAGATATTTTGAAGTTCCAACTGCTAGTTCCTGTGAATGTGATCTTATCTGAAAATAGGGGTTTAGGCCGGGCATGGTGGCTCATGCCTGTAATCCCAGCACTTTGGGAGGCTGAGGCGGTTGGATTGCTTGAAGTCAGGAGTTCAAGACCAGCTTAACATGGTGAAACCCCATCTCTACTAAAAAATTTTAAAAAATTAACCAGGTGTGGTGGCGGATGACTGTAATCACAGCTATTTGGGAGACTGAGGCAGAAGAATTGTTTGAACCTGGGAGGCAGATGTTGCAGCGAGCCGGGATCTCACCCACTGCACTCCAGCCTGGGTGACAGAACAAGACTGTCTCAAAAAAAAAAAAAAAAAGAAGAAGAAAGAAAATAGGGATTTTGCAGATGTAAAGATGTAATCAAGTGTGGAAATAAATGAAGAGTACCTAAATGAGAATAAGCAAAGGCTATTTGTTCAGAGCTTACTATAGCAAGGGAGTCAACCACCATCATTTGCATTAGGCAGAGACTCAAAAGCAGGCAGAGGAGTGGGAAAGCTTCATAATGGAACATGGGGAAGGCCCTCGTTTTGCCCTGAATGGAGACAGTGGTAATGGGGAAGCTGAAGGCAGGACGACCAGGAGCAGGCTGACTGCATTCTATATGGTTGGTTAGGGGAGTATGTCTGGCTTTCTCTGATTGGTCCTAAGTTGGAAATGGGGGCAATACTTAAGGAAGCTGTCAGTTGCAAATCAAGTTGAAACAAAACAATGCTTATTGTTTAGCTACCTGGACTGGTTGCTACAGGAAGTAGTTTTACATCCTGGACTGGTTACTACGGATAATGTGTTGGCTTCCTGGACGGGCTGCAGGTTATGGGGTCAGAATTTGATTTTTATATATGATCTGGCCATTGTCTCTGCATATTCAGTCTCTCATGAGTTAAATGAGGTTATTAGGGTGGATCCTAATCCAGTATAACTGGTATGGTATCTGTATAAGAAAAGAAAACAGAGACACAGGAACAGACACACAGGGAGACAGCCATGGCTGACGGAGGCAGATACTGGAGTGATGCTGCTACAAGCCGAGGAATGCCAAGGATTGCTGGCAACATTGGAAGCAAGAAGAGTCAGGCCCAGAGCCTTTAGAGGGAGTAAGACCTGCTGACACCTTAATTTTGGACTTCTGACCTCCAGAACTACGGAAGTATAAATTTCTGTTCCTTTTTTTTTTTTTTTTTTTTTTGAGACTGGCTCTTCTAGTTCCTTTGCCTTTCCATATGCATCTTGAGAATCAGCTTATTTACTTACTAATTTCTTCTATCTTCTCTGGGGAGCAGTAGAAGAGGGAATAGGAGCTAAGGGCTTGGAGAGTTAGGAGAGTTCTCCCAAACTTGAGGGAAATGAGGAAGCAGTGAACACCTGAGATTACTGCTTAATATCTGGAGCCCAGAACTGGTTGGAGAGTGTGAACTTGGGGGCCATCACCTATATACAAGGTTATAAGATTTTCTCTAGCAATACTGAACAGCATGGGGCTTGGGTTGGGAATGGAGACGTCGGCTGGTTATACTACCAGCAAAACATGGTCCTCCCAAAGGTCTTGCCCAACTCAGTTATGTACAGAAGACAGGCCAAACATCTTTATATGATATGTACGGTCTGTCACAGTCTGTTCCTATCCCACTTCTCCACCCTTTCAACAGACAGGCCCAAACACTACTGAACTTTAGTTGTAGACAGGGTTTGCGTTCTTACCTACAGAGCTCCTGAGCTTCGTGCAAACCAAAGAACATGGCAGAGTATTCATGCCCACATCCCAGAGCATTCTATGAGAGTTAGCAAGCCCATCTACTCAGATTGCACGGAAGGCCTTGGGGTCCAAGAAAAGGCTGGACAAGGGGTAGAGAAAGTATGGCCCACGGAACCTGAGCAGGGGCCACGAAAGTCAATGGGTACTAGGTCCCAGGGACAACAAGAGTTCAGCATACCTGGTCATGTCTAATTCGTGTGACACCCTCCACTCTTGCCTTCTGATATGGCTTGGCTGTGTCCCCACCCAAATCTCATCTTGAATTGTAGCTCCCACAACCCCCATGTGTCGTGGGAGGGACCCAGTGGGAAGTAATTGAATCAAGGGGACGGGATTTTCTCGTGCTATTCCCATGATAGTGAACAAGTCTCATGAGATCTAATGGTTTCATAAAGCACAGTTCCCCTGCACGTGCTCTCTTGTCTGCTGCCATGTAAGACGTGCCTTTGCTCCCCCTTTGTCTTCCACCATGATTGTGAGGCCTCCCCAGTCATGTGGAACTGTGAATCCATTAAACTTCTTTTCCTTTATAAATTACTCAGTCTTGGGTATGTCTTTATTAATAGCATGAGGACAGACTAATCCATCTTCCTCAAGGTATCTGTGTGCTCTGGGAAAAAGAGGGTTATAGTATGAGGAGGAGAATCACATTCCTAGCTTACAACATCCCTTCTGTGGTCCTCACCATAGAACAGCAGGTCAAGCAAAGCTGCTGACCAGGAATGGGGAATCACAATAGAGCCAGGTGGCCTGCAGGAGCTAGGCCAGAAGTCTAGGGTCCAGAGACAGTCATCAGCAGGTGGTAGTGAACTGTGGGCAGTTGAATGACAGGGGTCATTGGAGGAAAAGACACAGCAGGAGCAGGGGATGCTCCAGGGGACAGCTCTGACCAAATATATGGCAACCCCTCAACCTGTGAGGATCGCAGGAGGTAAAGTGACCTTGCTCAATTCTACCCCCATTCCCAGAACATTCTGGGGAAGATCAATCCTAGGAAAAGACTGAATAATGCACTGCCAAGGGCTTAGAACATTAATACCTGGGTTATGAGTATAAATGCCACAGAGTTATATTCATATACTCTGCAGAAGCATTCTGCAAGGTGAGTTTTAGAATCTCCAGCTTACAGTTAAGAAACCAAGGCTCAAACAGGCTATTGCTTTGCTCAAAGTTATCTGTTAGTAAGTGGCAGAGCCAGGTCTGTCTGTCCCTAAAGCATACAATCTCCACACCCACTCCAGTTCTCAGCAAAGTCTTCCTGTAATCACCAAGACAGAAACGGCCCTACTCTTTTATACAATCTGCTCAGTTTGCTCACAGATCCCTCATCATTGTTTGTTTCCTTGTCTTTTTTTTACCTCTCTGCTGGTCTTCAAACATTACCCTTGCAAGCATGGCCTGAAAAATTGATCCAAACCTCATACTTTGTAACTCAGTGAATCAGGAGGGCCCAGGAATCTGCATTTAAACAGAATGCGCAGGCATTTTCTTCAAGGTCAGTGTAGTTTTTGATATGCAGCAGGCAACAAGAGCCGGAATAGATAAGCCATGATCGTATCACTTCCTGTTAGTGGGTAGGACCCAATCCTCATCCTGCCCTGTTCCTTTTTTCCATTTTCTTCCTTCCTATCTGAATTAGCTCAGACTGCTGTAACGGCATATCATAGACTGGACAGCTTAAACAACAAACATTTTTTCTCACAGTTTTGGAGTCTGAGAAGCCCAAAATCTAATGTCTGGAAAGGGCCCACTTCCTGGTTTGCAGACAGGCACCTTCTTGCTGTATCCTCACATGGTGGAGAGATGATCTGTTTTCCATGTGAGGATATAGCAAGATCTCTCTCGCGTCTCCTCTTCTATGGGCACTAATCCCATTCATGAGGGTTTCATGCCCATCTAATCACTTCCCCAAGTCCCCATGTCCTAATACCATCACATTGAGAATTAGGGCTTCAACATATGAACTGGGGGGATTACATTCAGTCCATAGCACCACCCCAGGAGGAGCCTGAGGCTCTTGGCCATTTTTTTCTGGGAGTGGTGGGAAGAACTAGCCCTGGGTCTTGCCACTCAGACTTTTTTTTTTTTTTTTTTTAAGATGGAGTCTTGCTCTGTCGCCCAGGCTGGAGTGCAAGGGTGCGATGTCGGCTCACTACCAGCTCCGCCTCTCGGGTTCTTGCCATTCTTCTGCCTCAGCCTCCTGAGTAGCTGGGTACTGCAGGTGCCCGCCACCACACCCGGCTAATTTTTTGTATTTTTAGCAGAAACAGGGTTTCACCGTGTTAGCCAGGATGGTCTCAATCTCCTGATCGAGGCATGAGCCACCGCACCCGCCCGCCACTCATACATTTCAAAAGAAGTCTTGCTTGTCTGCCTTCTTCCCAGCGCCCACTCCCAACCTGAACCTACTTCCTTGGTGACCATGCTCTTAGGAACACATCTCTTCTTTTAAAAACAAAACAAAAAAAATTTTTTGCATTACAAAATAATTGCATGCTCAAGAAAGATCACTTGAAAAACACAGAAAAGGCAGGCTGTGGTGGCTCACGCTTGTAATCCCAGCACTTTGGGAGGCTGAGGCAGGGGGATCACTTGAGGTCAGGAGTTTGAGACCAGCCTGTCCAACATGGTGAACCCGTCTCTACTAAAAATACAAAATTAGCCAGGCATGATGGCACACGCCTATAATCCCACATGAGAATTGCTTGAACCAGGGAGGTGGAGGATGCAGTGAGCCAAGATCGTGCCACTGCACTCCAGCCTGGGTGACAGAGCAGCACTCCATCTGAAAAAAAAAAAAAAAAAAAGAAAAAAAGAAACAGCCCTATGGGGATTATTCCCCTTTCTCCCCCTCCTCCCCTCGTAGAGATGTCCTGAAGTCCACAGGCAATCTGTATCCAATCTCTCCTTAAACCCTCAGAGGCTGGCACTGCCCCCATTTCCCATATTGCCAACGTTACCTGTAATGACTAGGGAGAGTAATGGATGTATTTGGCGATAATAAACCTGACCTGCTTTGGAACCAAGAACAAATCCTGTTTCCATGCAAATGCAGTTTGTAATAAAAACCTGCCAGGATGGAAGTACAGGGGCTGCTCTTCCCAGCAAATTGCTCCCTTTGACAGAGCATTCTTCAAAGTTATCCCAGGAGTCATCAAAGCAGCAGCAGCTGTTGAAAGGGTTTGCCTCTAAAGAATTTGGAAGTGTGGCCACTTCTGTTTAATTAAGCAGTGACAGGGCGGCAGGAAGCTGTGCAGGGTGGCTTAAATATTGTAAAATATGAGGTAGGATTTTGTAAAATGCGAGCAGCCCTTCTTTGCTTTCTCAACATTGTAGGCAAAGGCATATTCTAAAGCAGCATTTGAAGTCCTATGTTTCACCGTCCTACCTGGCAGAATGAGCTCTTTGCAGATTCTCAACTCTGAAGTGTGCGGAGATTGGGTGAAGGAGGAAGGGATGCAGATATTTCCCGTGTGCCTTCTCTGCGCCTGGCCTGATGATAGTACTCAGGGGGCAGAGTCTCATTTAATCCTCAGAGAACACAGAAAGCTCTCTTCCCGGGAGGCATAACTTCCCACCTCCACTCTGGAGAGGTCAGCAACCTCCTTAAGTTCTCACAGCTGATTAACGCATCATTGGAGTCACTTTGTGAATTCCCAGTTCTTTTTTTCTCTAAGCTTTATTGAAGTGTCATTAACAAATAAAACTCGTGTGTGTATATATATATATATTTATTTTTTTTTTATTTTTTTTTTTTGAGACGGAGTCTCGCTCTGTCGCCCAGGCTGGAGTGCAGTGGCTGGATCTCAGCTCACTGCAAGCTCCGCCTCCCGGGTCTACGTCATTCTCCTGCCTCAGCCTCCCGAGTAGCTGGGACTACAGGCGCCCGCCACCTCGCCCGGCTAGTTTTTTGTATTTTTTTAGTAGAGACGGGGTTTCACCGTGTTAGCCAGGATGGTCTCGATCTCCTGACCTCGTGATCCGCCCGTCTCGGCCTCCCAAAGTGCTGGGATTACAGGCTTGAGCCACTGCGCCCGGCCAAAACTTGTATATATTTAAGGTGTATAATGTGATGATTTGCTTTTTGCATACATTGTGAAATGATTACCACAATCAACTTAATGAACACGTTCGTCACCTCGTAGAGTTACCTTTTAGTTTTTGTTTGTTTATGTTTGTTTGAGACTAAGTCTCACTCTGTAGCCCAGGCTGGAGTACAGTGGTGCAATCTCGGCTCACTGCAACCTCCACCTCCTGGGTTCAAGCAATTCTCCTGCCTCAGCCTCCTGAGTAGCTGGGATTACAGGTGCCCACCACCACACCCAGCTAATTTTTGTATTTTTAGTAGAGATGGGGTTTCACCATGTTGGCCAGGCTGGTCTCAAACTCCTGACCTCAAGTGATCCGCCTGCCTCAGCCTCCCAAAGTGCTGGGATTACAGGCGTGAGCCACCATGTCCAGCCTACCTTTTGTGTTTAATGGCAAGGACACTTAAGATCTATGCTTTCTGAGGGCCAAGCTCTTTTCCTGTGCTACTGCCTACTTTTCCCAGTCACTGAAGGAGTGCAAGGAGAGAGAGTCAAGGTTGTCCCAGAAGAGGGAATGTAATTACTTCCAGGCTAATGGATGGACTCCAACACTACCTGAAAGGAGAACTAGGGTTCCAGGAAGCAGAGTTGAAGCAGGATAAGACCCCAGGGCTCTGAGAGTCCAGAGGTGCTTCTGGAGGAGGGCGTGGCCCAAGAAGAGGAGAATAGTGCATTGTGGGGAGGTGGCCAACAGATGGTCCTGGCGCCATGTCAACTTCATCCTCCTGACCAGCTGTCACTAAGAAAATGTGCCCTAGGCTGGAAAGGGAGCAAAGAGAGGAGGGGAGAGAAATTCAGACATAAGCATGAGCTTCCAGAACTTTGTTATTTTTCATTCTCCTCCTACCTCCACTTTGAGATGACAGTGGTCTTCAACGGGTACGGACACCAAGCAAGAGCCTTCCAGGTCAACCATGCTTTGCTCTATTGCCATGTGGAGTCTCGCTCTGTTGCCCAGGCTGAAGTGCAATGGCACAATCTCGGCTCACTGCAACTTCCGCCTCCCAGGTTCAAGCGATTTTCCTGCCTCAGCCTCAAGAGTAGCTGGGACTACAGTCATGTGTTACCACGCCCAGCTGATTTTTGTATTTTTGGTAGCGATGGGGTTTTGCCAAGCCGGTCTTGAACTCCTGATCTCAGGTGCTCCACCTGCCTCGGCCTCCCAAAGTGCCGGGATTACAGGCGTGAGTCACCGTGCCCAGCCCAGATGTGGCAGCTGCTGGGCTGAGGTTTGCATCTCCAGTCAGTGATTCGTTTGTGGCACCCTCGCCCACACCCGCTGTTGGGTCATCCCCTGTGGTCCATGTGTGCGGGCTACTGTTGGCATTTGCTGGCACTGGGCTGGTGTCTGGCCAGCAGGTAACTGCAGGACCCAAAGGGACTGCCCACCTGACAGCAGTATTGCCAGGCAACACTGGACGAGTTTCCCACAGATCTGACTTCAACCGTTAAGCTCCTTGTAAAGCTGTGTCTCTGTCCAGCAGGCTGCGAGTCAAATCAGAGACAATGTGACACCACTCCTGGGACTGATCACAGGGCACGTGGTCAAAAGTACTTTGATTGAGACAATTATATTCTCCCAGCACTGTGTATGTATGCGTGTTATATGTGGTGCACCTTTGAATCAATAAGTGGGGGCAATTTCACAATATTTTATAAACGTTTTCAAAAAGGATTTTTGACTTTTAGAAGTTTTTTTTTCTTTTTTTTTTTGAGACGGAGTCTCGCTCTGTCACTCAGACTGGAGTGCAGTGGCACTATCTCGGCTCACCGCAACCTCCGCCTCTCGGGTTTACGCCATTCTCCTGCCTCAGCCTCCTGAGTAGCTGGGATTACAGGCGTGTGCCACCACCACACCCGGCTAATGTTTGTATTTTTAGTAGAGACAAGGTTTCACCCTGTTGGTCAGGCTGGTCTCGAACTCCTAACCTTGTGATCCACCCACCTCGGCCTCCCAAAGTGCTGGGATTAGAGGTGTGAGCCACCACGCCCTACCCAGATGTGGCAGTTGAACCCTAAAGCCTATGCTCAAAGCTACTGTCCTGGAGATAAGGCTACTTGTCGCTGGGTGGTGAGATTCAAGACATTTTTATATTCATCTTGCTGTCTGTACATGCGCACATTGCTTTTGCAATAGGAAAAAACCCAAAAATATACAACAGTAGGGAAAAAACAATAAAATACAAGAATCTAAATTTTGAGCAGATGAGGAGATGGGGATAGTTTAAAAATAATTGCCAACTCACTTTAAATCAATTATTCTTCCTTTACTGTTTTGGCAATGCCTCACTAATTTTTTAAATTTTTGAAGTCGTTACAATAACCAGGTAGTATTTATATCTTATGTTTGATATACAAATTGTCCCTCATTTGTTTTAACGAGTTGGTGGACATTAAGGTTGTTTTTAATTTGTCCCTATTCTGTAGACGGAGCTGGAAATAATTAATTGGAAATAAATTTGAAGGTGCCAGGTGCCTGTAATCCCAGCACTTTGGGAGGCCAAGGTGGTCAGATCACCTGAGGTCAGGAGTTTAAGACCAGCCTGGCCAACATGGCAAAACCCCATCTCTACTAAAAATACAAAGATTAGCTGGGCCTGGTGGCGGGCACCTGTAATCCCAGCTACTCGGGAGGCCAAGGCAGGAGAATGGCTTGGTAGGTGGAGGTTGCAGTGAGCCAAGATTGTGCCACTGCACTCCAGCCTGAGCGACAGAGTGAGACCCCATATCAAGAAAAAAAAAAAGAGAAGGAAAACCCACAAACTAGAGGAAACTCAAATCATGGAAAAAATAAAGTGTTAATAAAGCCAGTTCAGGGAGTTTGGGAATTAGGAATCCTTAGGGAAAACACAGGGGCAGTAGTTTGGATCACATTGCCATCTCGACAAAACGACAGTCAAGTTGCATTGTAGTGGATATTTGTCTTTTTTGGTTGCCCACCATATGAATCATCTTATGGGGAATTTCCCATCTTACGAGATAGAACTCACCTCTGGAATAACCAGGTATCAGACTTCCCAGCCTCCTTTGCAACTGGGCTGGGATGCATGAGCTTAGAAATGCAAATCACATGCACCTGCACATGGCTTTGGATGAGAAGCTGGTGACAGAAAGAAGCAGTGACCACAAGGAATCTATTTCTGGGCCAGGTGCAGTGGTTCATGCCTGTAATCGTAGCACTTTAGGAGACTGAGGAGGGCGGATCACCTGAGGTCAGGAGTTTGAGACCAGCCTGGACAACATGGAAAAACCTTGTCTCTATTAAAAATACAAAAATTAGCCAGGCGTGGTGGTGGGCGCCTGTAATCCCAGGTACCCAGGAGGCTGAGGCAGGAGAATAGCTTGAAGCCAGGAGGCAGAGGTTCCAGTGAGCCGAGATCGTGCCATTGCACTCTAGCCTGGGTGACAGAGCGAGACTCCATCTCCAAAAAAATAACAATGCGTTTTTGTGAGGGTGGCAGAAGCAGCGGTTGTGTCCAAATCCGGAAGACACATGGCAATGATTCTGGAAACAGTATCGAGGGGTCTCAGTGCTGGTGATGCAGCCTGCAGCACTGACACTCTCAGAGTTGCAACACCACTGTCCTCACTGGGTTAGTTCTATGGTGCAATTATGGGATTGCACCTGACTATTTACCGCTAAGTGGTCGTTCTGTTCCTCCTGAGAATTCTGCAACCGACTCAACCATTTAATAAATTCTATTTCCATTTCAGTAAGTCATAGTTTTTATTAAATGCAAGTAAAATTTCTGATGGATGTACACATTACCATTGATTTCCATATATTTACTATGTATACCTTTAATCCAATAGTGTCTTTGTTTTTGTTTGTTTGTTTGTTTTTTGACAGTCTCGCTTTGTTGCCCAAGCTGGAGTGCAGTGGCACAATCTCGGTTCACTGCCACCTCCGCCTCCTGGGTTCAAGCAATTCTCCTGCCTCAGCCTCCCAAGTAGCTGGGACTACAGGTGCCTGCCACCATGCCTGGATACTTTTTATATTTTTAGTAGAGTCTAGGTTTCACCATGTTGGCCAGGCTGGTGGCGAATTCCTGACTTCAAGTGATCCACCCGCCTTGGCCTCCCAAAGTGTTGGGATTACAGGCGTGAGCCACTGCCCCCAGCCCCAGTAGTGTCTTTATAATATAAAATGATTATAGGATCAGGAAACGTATCCAGGATTAAGAGAGTTTTTCAGAAGCTTGAGGCTTTTAAAAATAATACAAGATATTTGCATAACTAATAATGTAAGATATTTGCATGGATGATCTAAGCTTAAAAATTTATAGAAGTCATTTAAAAGGATTGGAGAGGGATCTTGTTTTAGTTAATAAATTGGGTCATATATTGAAGTTTCCAAAGACCATGAAGGTTGGGATGAAAACATTACTTATAATGAATCTCATACTGAGTTATTTTCCCAAATGGCAGTACATTTACATAATAGCAGGAAGTCTTGATTTTCCATGTTGCTGCAATTCTAGCTCATTTAGTCCAATAGCATATCATTAATAACTCTTTGGTCAGCCTTGCACCACTGTTGAAATCTGTGTCTGGGGGATACCTAAGAGAAAGAAAATACTTTTTCCAGCCATCTTCCCCTTCCACACAGAAGTATCAAAGCACATACATACAGATGTATTTAGGTCAAGGATTTTGTGAGGTTTCTAGCCATGTATTTTAATTGAGATTTTATATGAGGTTAGGGAGAGGTGGGAGTTTTTGGGCCAGAATCTGGAATGCAGGATACTGTTCATGTATGAAATGGTATCCTTTCAGCAAACCTTCCCTGCATCCCTTTCAGGCTACTCTAGGTGCTGAGGCCATGCATAACTTACAATTACATTCAACTCCAAGTAGTAGAAAGCCCCAAATAACAGTGGCTTAAGTTAGAAAAAAGCCTACAAGTAGTCCAGGGCTGATATTGTGTTAAATACTGTTAGTGACCCAGGATTCTCCTGTTTTATTGCTCTAGTGGGGGTTGCTTTCACCCCCAAGGTCCCTTATGGTCCAAGAGGGGCAATTACAGCAGCAGCCATTACACCATATCCCAGCCAGCAGGAAAGAGGAAGCAGAGAAGGGCATACTTCCTCCTTTTAGGATACTTCCTGGTTAGCGCTTAATCACATGATCATGCGTCGCTACAAGGGATGCTGGAAAATAGTCTTTATCCCAGTAGCCATGTGCCCAGCTAAGAACTGGAGTGTCTTTAATGGAGGATGATGAAGAGAGTGGATTCATAAAGACAATTAGCTGCCTTCATCCCAAGCAGTTACAGAGAATTAGAGTTTATCTTCTAAGGGAGGAAACCAACATGTACACTGTCAACTACCTTCTTGCAATGTGTTTTTTTTTTTTTTTTTTTTTTTTTTTTTT